>NC_133650.1:152548922-152848922 GCF_009905375.1 Apium graveolens
AGAATAGAATCAAGGATTAAAATTCAGGTACTCCTTTGAGATCTAGAGTACAAATGTGGAAGGGACGACCCAAGTGCATTGCTGGTATTAAGTAAATATGCATCAGAAAAGCTAAATATTTCTTGGTGACTTTTCACACTCTATGATTACTGGAGAAATACTCTGATAATAGCATAAATTCTGATATACACTGAGAAGCCACTGTAAAATGGAATTTAAAAAGATGCACAAAATTAGCACAAAATAGTTGAGGTGGACTCAAGCATGAACTCATTCAATAGTAGGTTTCAGAATAATGACAGGTTTTTTAGTAAAGTTTTAGTTATGCCTTATTTCTAAGATATACTGAAGTGAATCGGACTTTACTCTTGTCTGATATTTAGCTTAATGCACACAATAAACACTCCATATGAATGATGAAAAATACTGTGGTGATCTATGTTATTTTAGATGAACAGTTTCTGTGTCACATTGCACAAATTCTGAGAACAAGTTCTGATTTCACGTTCTGATGATTAATTTCTGAAGAATTTATATCAGAATTTGTGTGAGGACTTACTAAGATAGGCATTCATTTTTCGAGTTAAGAAATCATGTTCTGATAACTGTTAAGTTCTGATATAAGTCTAAGTTCTGATAATTAAAATCTGATCTTTTACTTGACTTATTTGTGGATAAAATCTAAAAACAGTTTCATTTTAAATCAGACCATGTTTGGGTAGAATATTAACAGTCAAAATAATTAGGGAAAGTGGTTCATGTACATGTACAACAATGTTTACTTGTTACTTGTGCGCATTAAACCCTGACTTACACTTCCAATGACTGTTTTTCGTCTTCCCAGTCTAGGGAGACGAGGTAGAATTAATTCTACCTGTCAGCATTGAATTTCCTTGCGTCTCCTAGCATTCTTTTGCCTATATAAACAACCACTTCACATCAGCCTTCACATCAACTCTTTTATCATAAAACTCATCTCCATTTTCTTTATATCAACAACACCATGGTCAATTACAATATGTTTTTAAACTATGAAACATTCAACAAGGAGCTGAGCTGTGAAGCCTGGCAGCAGAAATGGCACGTCACTGCCATTCTTGATGAAATATGGGACTCAGTTCCCCAGGAGGTACTCACCCACCTCCTGTTCTTCTACATGGATTACCATCGCCATCTGGAGCGATTGGAGGAGGAAAGGCTGGAAGCTCTCCGCCAGCAAGAGCGAATCATACGACTCGCTATTCTGTTTGTCGAGAGTAGGAAGAAGAAATGATTTAGTTTCTTCTTCCTGTTTTCTTCATCGTCAGCCTTGCCCTGCTTCTTGAGCTAGGACTAAGGTTGTTGATGTTAGGCTTAGCAGCTTAGGACAATCTTGTAAAAGTTCTGATATAATTTAAATTTCATGAATGTATTCTCTTAATATATTAATGAAATTTCTTTTTTTGCAAGTTCTTGTCTCTGAGATGTTCTGAAATGCATTGATAAATCCTGATAAATATTCATATTCTGATGACCATTTCAATTTTAATTTAAATTAAGTTCTGATTTTACATTATCAGTACTTGTTTCCTTGATTTATTTTGGTCATTCTCACTCGATTTTTTTTTCAGAATATTGGTGTTGCAGTGAAAAATAATTGAATAAGTGGAAACAGTTTCAATTTGGAATTAAAACTGATTTACCTTGATTAATGGGATTACTGGGTAAGTGGAACGGTTTTTCCTTGAAAAAATGCAAGTGGGTAAGTAATGATTACTGTTTTCCCGTGTCCATTAACTATTCATTATTACTGCATGTCTGACAAGTGTCCAACGGTTATATTTTTTTTCAAAGTATAAGTAAGACAGAGAGAGGATTTTTTTTAATCTTTTATTCACTTTTCTACTTTATCTCTCTATTTGCTTTTACTCTCTTTCTTCTCCTGACGTTGGTTTTTCATATAGACATTCTATCAAACACCTAACAGGTACTCTTAAATCTCGATTATTTTCATGGCACCTAAGGATTTGAGCATTGATGGAGCTAAATTTGTTCCAAATAACTATGCTGCAATTCTAGATCATGCTGAAGCTCCATCTGAGTTGCATTTTGTGCAAGATCTTCTTGCACACAGTGAAATTGGGTATGCATTTACCCAGCCTTCATTCTTTTCAAGCCAAGAAGTTCTGATATTTTGGCGGACTGGGCACTTTGATAATGGTGGTACACATGGTACTCCCAGTATTGTTTTCGAAGTGGATGATTCTACACATGTGGTAACTTCTGGTACAATTCGAAAGGCTCTCCATTTACCAGAAGGATGTACTTTCTCAACCCCAGAGGAATCAACTCTTCAGGAGTTAATGGCCAGTTTGGGGTATGAGCAGAGTTTGGCTAAGCTTGGGCAGTTGAAACGGGCTCATATCAGAAAAGAATGGAGCTTCTTCTTCGACTGCATCACTAAAGCTTTTGGGAATAAGAGTTCCAACTTTGATGCAATCCCTATAATGAGTCAGCACATCGGGTATGCAATCATTAACCAAACTCATTTTGATTTTGCAAATGTTGTGATAGGTTTCATAGGGGATAGGATGACAGAAGATAGAAATGTAGTTTATTTTGCTAGATTCTGTCAGCTTATATATAACTTTTGCTGTTCTAATCCCCCTCAATTAGCCAGTACCTTAATTTCACCATTCAAAATTGCAAAACGAGCTTTTAATGACCTGGTAAATGCTGATCTTAAGAAAAGGGTGGTTAGACCTTTACAGATTCCTCAGTCTGTAAAACAGATCTTGGTAAATGCTGATCCTGAAACCTATAAATATGTTTATACTGATATCCAACCAACCACCACCTCCCAAACACCACAACAACCATCAGAACATACCACTCATACTACTCAACCTACCCTCAGACAATATCTCAAATCATATCTCTCCACTTCATAGACAGTTCGACCTTCATCCTCAGCACCTACTGTGAAGCCTTTATCTTCCAAGGCTAAGAGGACAACGACTGTTTCTCAAACACCTCAGAAAAGAAGGAGGATTGTTTTGAGAGATGAATCTGATAGTGAGGAACATGTTTCTACTTCAGAACCTGTTAATAAAGAAGCTGAGAAAGTTCCTTCTCAGAAGGATTCTGCAATTGGGGGATCTAGGCTTCTCAAAAGGCTTTGAAGAATGACTGTTGATGAAACTCCCAAGGAATCCATATCTTCAAAGAGATACAAGAAACAGAGGGCAAAAAGGCCAGTTTCAGATGATGAGGAAGCAGCAGCTATGGAAGGGGATCAGGAATCTCTGATCTCACAAGAACCAGAATCTGCTAAGGCCACTGCTTCTCCATTAACTTCAACTAAGGAAGCTGTTACTGAAAAGGCCAACATACCTTCTGTGTCTCCTAAGACTGTATCTCCTGTTAATTCAGGCACAAGTGCTGATATTGATATCCAGAACTTGGTTGTGCCTGAAGTACTTTACTTAGAAGCTCCAACATCAACTAATCCATCAACAACACCTGTTACTGATGCTGCTCAAACTCCAGAATTATCTACTACACCTTCTCTGCATCTAGATGCTGATGATCAGAATATAGGTGAGCATCAGGTTATGGTTGTTGATCAGAACTTGGAACCAGATCGACAATTAGAGGATGATCCTGAAGCCTCCATTGCTACTCATACTGTTGTTTTATCAGAAGATACTGATTGTGTAAGTTCTGATGCTGCAAATGCTGGAGATACTGGTGATGCTGCTCTAAATGAAGATGCTGATGAAGCAGGTCCTTCAGGACATGCTCCTCAACAAAATGTTCTTAAATCTAAACTTGTTACGAAGTTTGTTACAAGAGAAGCACCAGTGCCTTGGAGTGAAACTCCTGCAGGACAGGAGTGGACTAAGGAATGGAACTCAGTTACCAGTGCTCCATCTGCACAGCATCTTGCTGAGCACTTGACTAAAGCTGATGAGATGTCAATTACTGATGATTTCAAAATACAGCTTAGAGTCACTGCATTGAGTACTAAACATCTACAAGGTCTCCATTCAACTACTCATGCAGAGTTACATCACTTACGGGAAGAATTAATGAAGCAAGAACAAGTTCAGAAAATTGACAAGAAAAAATTCTTCCAACCTACCTTTGACAGAGTTGCTTATATTGAGAAGACTCAAGAGAAACAACAAGCTCAGATTGATGATATTCTGAAAAATCAAGCTTCTCAGCAATCTCAACTTAATGAAATCCAAGCCTCAGTGGAATTGCTTGTCTCTCTTCTCTTGCCTGCTGATGCCAAAAAGGGGTAGAAAGTAATTAAGTCTTAATGCAAAACTGATAAGACACTGAAGGGGAAGGATGATGAAAAGGATGATCATGGAAACCCTGGAATGGGTAGAGGTCATAGTCAAGGTAGAGGTTTCTCATCAAGAAAAGCTGAAATCACAAGTCACAGGACAAGGTCTGATACTGGAAAAAGAATTAGTTCTGCTACTGGTAAAAGGATAAGTTCTGATGAACTTTTAGATCTTGATGAAGAAATGTCAAGACAGTTATTTCTTCAGGAAAATCCAGGAATGGACTTGGAGAGTTTAATGGAAGAAGAAGCCAGACTTAAATCAGAAAAAGTCACATCTAAATCTGAAGCTTCTGGTAAAAAGACACTTCCAAAACTCAAAGGCATTGTGATAAAAGAAAGGACAAATAATGAAGCACCATTGGCTAAATCACAACCGCGGATAGATCCAAGATCCAAGGGTAAATAAAAAGTTGGTGAACCTATCAAGGTTTATGTGCCTCCTGAGAATGAAGAAATCACTGATGAAAAGGATGATCTTGCTCTGACTTCAAGAAAAGTTTCTAAGACAACCTCTGACATGGCTCAAGTTGTTCAGAGTCAAGAGACAGTAAGTTCTGATATTTCGAAGAAGCAAGTAACCTCTGACATAGCTCAAGTTAACTTGATATCAGAAGATAAATCAAGGAAACTCCTACCAGGATTCACTAAAGCAAAACAGACTCAACCTTTGAAGACTGCTGCAAGTGGTTTTGAAGCAAGAGTAGTTACTGGAAAGGAAGCAAGAGACAAAACTGGATTGGGAAGTGCTGATGAAAGAAGAATACAAAACACTACCAATGATCCAACTTCCTTGAGTGAACCAGGTATTGGAGCAACTCCTGAGAGATTGAATCAACTGGAATCTGTACAAATGGTTTACCATACCTACTTGAAAGAACACATATTGTTGTACTTCATGACACATGGTAGGGTTTATCATATAAGGCAAAATGCCATTCCATTGAAGTATTTTGAAGAACTGGAGCATGTACTATTCTTACTTCAAGTGAATGACAGATTAACAGAAAGTGCTGCAAACTATTTGAAGGATCAGATTCAGAGACATAAAAGACTTTATTCTGTTAAGTCTGACAGCACATATCTTCCAAAGTACAGAGATCACAAGGGTGATATAGTTGAAATGAAGCCCAACACTACTAATATTATAACTACCTTTCTGGGTTACAGGGCTGTGGAATTCAATCTTGAGTCTGATAAGGCATATTTGATCAGAATGGATCAGGATATAAGAAAATCTAAGATTAATGATCTCAAGGCTGCAATCTTTCAATTTGGTGAAGATACTGCAAAGCTTAAAGATGCTAAAAGGAGGATGATTGATGAACTCAGATATGCTGAGAGATGTTTGTTGAAGAACTATCTCCGAACAACTCCTGACATCAAAGAGATCAGAAGATGAAGCCAAGTCAAGATCTACAACTGCTTAAATTCTGATATTTGTACAGACTGAAGTTGTTATCAGAAGTTAAAGATTGGTAAAGCTTTAAGGACTGTAAGTTGTAGTTATCTAGTCTAATTCTCATGCATTTGTACTTAATATTTTTGACATCATCAAATATCTGTTAAACTTGTATATTATGCTAATTTACAAGTTGGGGGAGATTGTTCGATATATTTGATAATGTCATGGTTAATATGATTTATGTTTAGTTTTCAGATCTTACTTAAACAGGATAAATCAGTACTTACTGGAATTCAGGACTTAAGGATATCAGTACTTATATTATCAGGAGATAATCATCAGAAGATGGATATCAGAACTTAAGTACTGAAGGACATTCAGATAAGGACAGTAGCTGATTAAAGGAAAGAAGATCGAGACAAACATAAGAAGAGATATGCATGAAGAAGGAATTCTATGAAGAATAGAATACTTGGAAGAAAAGATATCTGATTGATATATTTTAGGAAGCAGAATTATATTCCATATCAATTAGCGATTATCTTGTAACTGTGTAGTATATAAACACAGACATAGGGTCTACACTATAAGTGTTAAAATATTCAAGAAGATTATTCATTGTAACCCTAGCAGCTCTCGTGATATTTGTTCATCACTGAGAGGTAACAGTTCCATACTGTACAGAGTTTATTGTTTCAATAAAGTTTGTTTTCTGTTACTTGAGTTATTAAAGTTTGATTTGATTGTACTTTACACTGTATTCACCCCCTCTACAGTATGTGTGTGACCTAACAGGGTGAATGCAGTTTATGCAATCAATTTGACAAAGTTTCAACACAATCAACAGTTTTTATATTAACAGATAAAAACTGATTATAAACGTACTCTCTCAAAAGGATGAACAAATATCCTTGAGAGCTGCTAGGTTATGCGAATGATATAACAATGTTCGCACTACATATAGTATGAACCTAATATGTGCTTTATATAGAGCACAGCTACATAATCAAATAAGGAATCATATTCTATTATAATAAGGAAACCTATCCATGTATGATTACTTCTGAGATAAAGTCCTTCACCGCCTTAAATTCCTGCTTTCCTTTTCCATATCGAATATCTATTGAAGTGACAAATCCTGATGGCATCACTTGTTGATCATCAAGTACTGATATAAGTACTGATGACGTCACTCTTCAGTAAATGCTGATATAGGTCATGATATGAACTTTTGATAGTTTCTGCTGATATAATCAATTATATCTAACATCCCAAACTGAGACCCTTTCTTCTTTACCATTAAAAGCTAGGAAACCAACCACTTCATCCTCTTAAAAGGGTGAAGTGAGTAAAAAAGAGAAAGAACGCACCTTTAACTGTGATAAATGAGAGTGGTGAGGATCAAATAGAACCAGAGTCAACCTTGGTCAAGAAACAAAAGAAATCAAAGCAAACTGAGTTAACCACTCAAGCTATCTCTGCATCCTCTCAAAAGGATGTAGTTACAAAAAAGGGCATAGAACATACTCCAGGGACATCCTCTCAACAGTGTGTCTCTATTGAATAGAGCATTCTCTCTAGTGCACCCTGTAAAGAGTCTGCACAAACACTTGAACACATTCAAGTGTATGAAAGAAGGAATAAGAATGGCACACATGGAGAGCACATCTTTTGAAGCTCCCTCATCTATTCAAGGGGAGCTGCCAACACTCAACTCTGAAATTCAAAATCTTATATCTAAAATTTCTTCTTCATTCAATCAAACACTTGAATCTGATTCTCAAGTGTTGCCAACATCATGTGACATGGTTTAAGAGACCGTGCTCACCACCCATGACCCAAATTTAGTTGGTGAGAGGCTACTGAAAGGCATATGTCATAGCCTACTCGTTTATTCGAGTATTTAACTCAACTCAAATAAGAATGTAATAAGTAAATAGTGGATCAATCATCAGAGAGATCTCACAAAGTAACATCTGTCAAAGAATAAAGAAACATTGTTCATCTGCAGACTTGGTGATTCACTGGAAGAAGTTCAAGAATTTGATCATGCCTCAGTGATATAAATCAAGATCGTGGATTTAATCAAGTGACAGAGATCTCGTCAGGGTATCATTTATTACAAGGATTCAATCAGAACAACAAAGTCAAGACATGAAGAAACGTCACGAAAGTTAGTCACTCATGAACCAGACAGTACATCGAGTGTCAGCATTGAAGTGGCAGAATTGATTCATAAGTCTCAGTGACTTTCAGAAGATTGTCAGAAGAATGGATGCTGCTCAGGGTTAGTATTAATTCTCTATTAATTAATTAAGTCATATAATTTAATTATGAAAATAAATTATATCTGCAAAGATTAATTTATTTGATTAATTAAATTAATTGATTAATTAATTCTGAATTAATATTAAGGTTTTTCAGAATTTTAATTGATTAAAATCTGTTTTAATTCTAAAAAGACAACTGATTGTACTAGTATGACAATCGGTATGACAATTGATTGTCATACCGAAAGTCATGCTAATTCAGTTGATTGTCTTGATAGAATTATTATTTAGATTAAAATCACTTATTAATTCAGTAAGACAATTTCTTTTGAACTAATATGACAATCGGTATGACAATCAATAGTCATACCGAAAGTCTTGCTAGTTCATTTTAATTGTCTTGCTAGCTCTAAAAGATTGTCACACCGAAAGTATTATTGGACAAATGATTGTCATACCAGTTCATTTGATCTCGGCTGTGTTGATTAAATAGAATCAGAAGCATCCAATTTACTAACACATATACAGAGAGCAATCAAACAGAAGCCAAGAACAAAAAGAGAACAAGCAGCCAAATATTTCATCTTATCTGCTAATTCAAGATTACAATTTCTAGCTTGTAAAGTTAAATCCAATCAACTAGAAATCACTCTCTTGTTCTTGTGTATCAATCTAGCGGATTAAAATCCCTAGAACTTAATCTCAAATCGCATTTAGCATTTGATCTTTTAATTACAAATATAGAAAAAGTTCATGTCGAATTTATTCTAGATTTGTAATAATTGATTTGAGATTAATCCCTTGTAACCGATACCGTAGTTGTAACACCTTTCAAGTTTAATAAAAGTTTTATTTAACTTGAATTTTGTTTCACAATTTTATTCCGCATTTTATTCGACGAAACGGTATTGTTTGCATTCAACCCCCCCTTCTACAAACAAATTGGGACCTAACAATTGGTATCAGAGCCTTCTGATTAACGTACAAATCTAGATCCTAGACTTTTGTGTTTCTTTCACTTCTTGAATTTTTTATTCACTCAAAAAAATTCATAATGACTACACAAAAAGTTGGAACCGTTAAAATTCCACTTTTCGATAAAGAAAATTATGATATGTGGAAGAAGAAGATGCTACTGTTTTTACAGGTTGCTAATCCCAAATATTTGCAAGTGTTGAAGAAGGGTCCAAAAATTCCTATGGTTATGGAACCAGAGGTAATAGAAAATGATGTGGTGATCACCAAAGCGAGAACTTATGTGAAGGATCCTGAGGACTTCTCTCCTGCTGAAATAGAAGAAGCTTCCCTGGATGCTAGCCTTCAATTAATCTTAGTAGATTCCCTTAATCCCCTGATGAATAGACATGTGATAAATTGTAAAGATTCCAAACATATCTGGGAAACTATTGAGATTATTAATGAAGGCACAGAGGAAGTTAGGGAGAACAAACTAGAAATCCTAACCTCTGAATATGAATATTTCAAATCAAATCCAGGAGAAGGAATCACTGAAGTGTTTGAGAGGTACAATGTATTGATCAACAACCTGAACATTAATGGTAAATACTATTCCATCAGGGAGGTCAACAAAAAGTTCCTTTTAACACTGCCAACTCATCTCGAACATAGAATCACTGCCATAAGAGAAGCAAGAGATCTGAGTGAGATTTCTTTGGAAAGGCTCTATGGTGTGTTAAAGACTTATGAGTTGGAGCAGATTCAGCAGAAGGAAGTTTACGGGAAAGGAAGAGTGGTCAGCACGTCTACTGCTCTAATAGCTGATGAACAACAACAACAACCACAATATCAACAACAATCTCAACAGTCAGATAGAATGGTACAGTCTTCCAAGGTTGAAGATAATGTGATAGTAGCAGAATTTGATTCTCCTACTGCAAATCAATCAGGAGATGATTATTATTCCTTGGAAGAACTGGAGCAATTGGAGGATGAGTCAATGGCCCTGATTGTCAAGAGATTCTCAAATGTCAGATTCAAAAGGAATCCCAAGTTCAAGTACAAGTCCAACTACAACAGATTCCAGAAAGGTGGATCTTCATCCTCTAACACCAGCAGTGGTGGGTATAAAACAGGGATGGTTGATCGAAGCACCATTCGATGCTTCAACTGTAATGAGTTGGGACACTTTGCCACAGAATGCAGGAAGCCAAAACAAGCTAGGAAGAACTCTTATGATTCTAATCAGAAGAGTAAATCTGAAAGGGCGTACCTGGCAAAGGGAAGAAGCTGGGATGATACTGATAGTGAAGATGAAGAAGTTGGGAATCTTGCTCTCATGGCTAGTAATGCAAGCACCTCATCGTCAAGAAAAGAGGTAAAACTTTCTGATGTTGAAATGGTTTATCATCTAAGAGGTAACTTAGATTGTGCTCGTCGTGATAATGAATTGTTAAATCAACAAATCAAAGACCTTGAGAAAGAGGTCAATGAATTAAGACTTGTGCACATTAATCAAGATAAACTTAAAGAACAAGTATCTTTTCTAGAGAATAGAGTTGACTGTTATAGACAACTCGAAACTATTCTCAAAGATAAGATCACCGGTCTTGAGGCTAAGGTTAAAGCTTACTTTAATTCTTGTTCGAAGTCCAAAGAGTTTTACAATAAGCAAGCTGTTAATCAAACACATGGAATAGGTTATGATTACAATGCTGCTATTGGAAAATTAGGCATAAACTCCCCTCCTCATGTATGTGCTAAAGGCAGGGAAGTACCACATATGCTTAAGGGTGTTGATGAACCCCTCTATAAAGAATCAATTGCTGAACCATTTGATGAGACCTCTTTTATTATTCAAGAAGAAATCCGTGCTGAAGATAATGCTAATGGGAAAGCTGTCTCCAAGTCAAGTATGTCAAAGGTTCCAGTCAAGGTTGTGAAAGCAACTGAGACTAACTCAGACACACATGAGTTGGATAACACAAATGCCATGTCTACCATGCATAAGTTGCCTATTGTTAATCCTTCTCATAAAGCATGTGGTGTTCCTGATTGTATGTCTTGTGCTTTTAATCTGTTGTTTGCTTATTTTAATGGTAAGCATGTTTCTAATGATAAGACTACTCCTCGTCAGCATGTGAATAATAGAAAGCATGATAGGTCTAAGACTGCTAGTCCTCCTAAAGCTAGAAAGGAGACATTTGTGCCTAAGCCTAAACAGAAATTTGATAAGGCTGTTTTAAAGGTCAAATGTTCAGTCATTGAGAATGTTGAGAATAGTGAAATTAAGAATGTTGTTTTGCCTGATAAAGGCCAATTTTACAAGTATGCCGGACCCAGCCAAACTTGGGTTCCGAAGAAGTTCTAATCCATTTGTATTGCAGGGCATTAAACAGGTACAACCGGTAGTGTGGATTCTTGACAGCGGATCGTCAAGACATATGACCGGAGATAGAGCCCTGCTATCAAATGTGGTTGAGAAAGCTGGCCCAGTGGTTACCTTTGGAGATAACAGCAAAGGTTTAACGGAGGGATATGGCTGTTTGCAAGCTGGAAATGTTATCATTGAAAATGTATATGTTGTGCAAGGACTTGAACACAATCTGCTTAGCATTAGTCAGTTCTGTGACAACGGCTACAATGTTTTATTCGACAAGCTGAAGTGTCAGATTCTGCACAAGAAAAATGAAAAACCCTCCTTAATGGGAATCCGGAAAGGAAATCTGTTCGTAGCTGACATGAACTCTGGAAGCAATCTTGAAGTCAATTGTTTCTATGCAAAGGCATCGTCAGATGAGAGTTGGCTATGGCACAAGAGACTTTCCCATCTCAATTTCAAAACAATGAATTCTCTTGTCAAAAGAGAATTGGTAAGAGGTCTGCCTCAGCTGGAATTCTCTCCAGAAGGACTATGTGAGGCTTGCCAGAAAGGAAAGTCAAAGAAAGCAAGTCACAAAGGCACTGACACATCTTCCATAACTGGTGTTCTGCAATTATTGCACATGGATTTATTTGGTCCAGTTAATATCCTTTCTATGTCAAAGAAGTGTTACTGTCTTGTGATAGTTGATGACTATTCCAAGTATACGTGGGTTTTATTTCTTCACTCTAAGGATGAAACACCACAAGTTGTGATTGATCATATCAAGATGATTGAGTTAGATTCTAACGTCCCTGTTAGAGCAATAAGGTCAGATAATGGGACAGAATTCAAGAATACACTTCTCAATGGATTCTGTACAGACAAAGGGATTACCAGACAATTTTCAGCTCCTAGAACCCCTCAGCAAAATGGAGTGGTAGAAAGGAAGAATCGTACATTGATTGAAGCTGCAAGAACGATGTTAAATGAATCAGGTCTTCCAATGTACTTTTGGGCTGAAGCTGTCAATACTGCATGTTATACTCAGAATCGAACTCTAATCAACAAAGACTTCATGAAAACTCCTTATGAGATTTTGAATGAACAGAAACCTTCTATCAAATACTTTCATGTATTTGGTGCCAGATGCTTCGTGCTCAAGGATGGAGATGATCGTTGTGGTAAGTTCGAGGCAAAGGCATATGAGGGTATTTTTGTTGGATATGGAAGAAGATCATATAGAGTGTATATCATTGATCAACACAAAGTAACTGAAAGTGTCAATGTTACATTTGATGACACTAAACTCCCTAGTATCCAAACTGAAGATCCTTCTGAGAAACTGAAGTTTGATGATACGTCAGATTCAGAATCAGAACATGGTCAAGAACCTGAGGTTGTTGCTGGTGAAGAACCTGTTAATCCTGATGATACTCAAGGTAATAGTGATGGAAACTTTGGCAACAATGGAGATACCACTGCTACTGACGGAGAATCTTCAAGTCAACATGGCAACAACTCAGGGGGAGATGCTGAAGGATCATCTAGTAGGACACAACATCACAATGAATTTCAAGGCGAATCATCAAGATCAAATCTTCCAAGACAGATTGTCTGGAATAAAGCTCACCCTTTTGAGTTGATTATTGGTGATCCAGATGTTGGAGTCAGAACTAGACGTGCTACTCAAAATGAGTGTCTGTTCTCAGGATTTCTTTCTGAGATGGAACCTAAGAAAATTGAAGAAGCACTGTCTGATCCAGATTGGGTGATTGCTATGCAAGATGAACTCAATCAGTTTGAAAGTCAACAAGTCTGGAAACTGGTACCTAGGCCTGTACACAAGAAAGCTGTTGGTACTAGGTGGGTATTCAGGAATAAACTAGATGAAGATGGTGTGGTTACAAGAAACAAGGCAAGACTGGTAGCTAAAGGGTATTCTCAAGCTGAAGGTATTGATTATGATGAAACCTATGCTCCAGTGGCTAGACTTGAGGCCATCAGGATATTTCTGGCATTCGCAGCATTTTCAAACTTTAAAGTTTATCAAATGGATGTCAAGAGCGCCTTTCTGAATGGAAAGCTGGATGAAGAGGTATATGTAGAGCAACCTCCTGGTTTTGAAGATCCAGATCATTTGGATTTTGTCTTCTTTCTTTTCAAGGCTATCTATGGGCTAAAACAGTCTCCAAGAAAATGGTATGACACTCTCTCTGAATTTCTTATTGAAAATAGCTTTATTAGAGATGTCATAGACAAAACTCTCTTTTCTAAAAAACATAAGAATGATACTATATTAGTCCAAGTCTATGTGGATGATATAATATTTGGGTCTACTAATGATAATCTCTGTAAGAGATTTGCTAAGTTAATGCACAGCAAGTTTGAAATGAGCATGATGGGAGAGCTGAAGTTCTTTCTTGGATTACAAGTAAATCAAAGGTTAGATGGAACATTTATTTGTCAATCCAAGTATCTCAAGGAACTCCTCAAAAAGTACAATCTAGAGGATTCTGCATCAGCAAGGACTCCATCAACTACAGCTGTCAAGCTTGGACCATGTGAAAACTCCATTAAGGTAGATGTCACAAGCTACAGAGGTATGATTGGCTCGTTACTCTATCTTACTGCAAGTAGACCAGATATTATGTATGCTACATGTTTATGTGCAAGGTTCCAAGCAGATCCTAGAGATATTCATCTCGTTGCTGTTAAACGAATCTTAAGATATCTTAAGGGAACACCAAATCTAGGTATTTGGTACCCTAAAGAATCTGGTTTTAACCTTGTCGGATATACAGATTCAGATTATGCAGGAAGTGTTGTTGATAGGAAAAGCACCTCAGGAAGTTGTCAATTCCTAGGAAGCAGGCTAGTCTCATGGTACAGCAAGAAACAGCAAACAGTTTCCAACTCAACGGCCGAGGCTGAATATATTGCTGCTGGAAGCTGCTGTGCTCAGATCTTGTGGATTAGGAACCAACTACGAGACTATGGCTCTGTATTGAACAAGATTCCTATTTTATGTGACAACACAAGTGCAATAGCCATCACCAACAACCCTGTGCAGCACTCGAGGACAAAGCACATTGACATCAGGTATCATTTTATTAGAGAGCACGTCATGAATGGTACTGTTGAACTATTTTTTGTTCCAACAGAAGAACAAATAGCAGATATTTTCACTAAACCACTTGACGAATCCACATTTACCAGATTAGTTGGTAAATTGGGCATGTTGAATAGTTTTAGTGATTAATTTAATTAATATCTGGAATCTGTTCTTGAATGAATTTACAAATGAATTTTTCATAAATGAAAAATTCATTTGCAAATTTATTTTATCATTTTATCATATTTCTTGCTTATTTCTATGTAATATATATTATCTTATCTATTTTTATTTTCCCTACTTGTTAATTTAAAATATCTCAGAATATCTTATTTCCTCTAAAAATGTTTTTCTATGAATTTTATTTGCTAAAATTCAACAGAAATCTATTTTTGGAATAAAATTAATTAATTCTGAAATATTGTCTTTGTTTCTGTAAAAATTATAAGTTTTTATTTCACTTTTACTATTTTGTAATATAGTTTCAGTACATATATAGAAGTCTGTTCCTTTTATTTTATTTTGTTTTCTACTGCAATGACAATCGGCAAGACAATTGAATTGTCTTGCTGAAAGTCATTTCAGTATATGTTTGCATATGTTTGTATATATCGGTATAGTTTATACTGGCAAGACAATCGGTATGACTATCAATTGTCTTGCCAGTTTTAAACCATATATATAATTAGTTTCATTTTATTATTATACTGGTATGACAATTGGTATGACTATCAGATTGTCATACCAGTTATAATTTTAATACTTATTCTATTGTTTTTCTTTCTTTTTGCCTGGTATGACAATCGGTATGACAATCCCGGATTGTCATACCAGCTGTAATATAAAAGCGTGTGTGTGTATTGTTTTAAACCATTTCAACAGTTAATCACTTCTAAAAAAAAAAAATTTCGAACAGTTTCTTCCTCGTTTTCTCTCTTCTCTCTCTTCGAACTAAAACCATCAATCTGATTCCTTCCTTGCTCGAGTTTTTACTCAGCAAACTGATTCATCACTTTGTGATATATACATACAAGTATATATATACAGAGGTGCTGTTGGATTTTTCTTAAATAAAAACAAAAACTAATAAAAATCAGTTTGCCCCTTCAAATTCAATTTGTGTTTGTTGATTTTGAACTTTTTATTTTTATTTTCAATTTCTGATTTGTGTCTTTTGGTTTGTCAAAACTGTGTTTGTGAGTTAGGAATTTTAACGAGATACATTTCTGTCTAAATTTTTCGATTATAATTAATTTAATTCGAATTATTAAATTAATTTAATTAATTCGAATTTTCTTAATATTATTCTTAAAATTCTGAAAAGCGTGTGTCTTATTATTATTTTAAATGGCTCTCAATTTCCAAATTGTCGCGCATAATCAGGTTGGTTATTTTAATCTGGAAAAATGTGATGTTGAAAAATTTAAGCCATGGATTAGATTTTTAAATGACCATTCGATTGTTAGCTCTGCTATTAAATCAAATATGATTTTAAACGTCGATCTACTTAGACTGATTTGCACAACTTCTACTGTGGCCGATGATTCAAAATCTTTTTCATTCACCGTCGCAAACACACAGTATGTAGTTGATGAAACAGTCGTCAATCGTGCGTTAAATTTTCCACTAGACAATTTCTGTAATTTACCCTCTGAAAATGATATCACAAATTTTTTCAATGCTATTCACTATCAGGGGGTGATCAATTTAACCAAACTTTCTAAATCAAATTTGGTGTCTGAATGGGATATTTTCTTCGATACACTTTCCAAAGTGTTTGCCAACTGCACAAAATCCAATTTTCATAACATCACTTCCACTCTGCAGTATATTGGTCTTGCGGTTGTTTTCAATCAAAGGATCAATTTTGGCAAACTACTTTTTCCCATTCTCTTGAGACGTCTAACTTCTGCTTTACGTGATCATTCTACAAATCGTAGGGTATCATGTTACTATGCTCGTTTTCTCATGCTTATAGCAGATCATCTACTCACCCCTGAACACAAAGCCCTTTTTGCTAACTCTGCTGTAACTGAACCCCCTCCAGTTAGCAAAAAGATTTACACTCGCCAAGACACAACCTTCAAATTCATGCAAGTTCCAGTACTTGTATCTGCTTTCATGGCCAATTATATTCCCTTACCTATTTTCAATCTTCCCGGCCATGAACAGCAACCTCAACCTCCAGTGGTTCAAGCCACCCAGGCTCTTCCATTACAGGTAGTAATTCCTCACTCTCACTCTCTTCCTACTTCTGTTGAAAGACCCCCAGTGGTTGATAGGACTGACCATGAAGTTGTAGAACCACAGCTTCAATCCCAGGTCATAGAGCCAAACACAGAGTCTCATTCTATCTCAACCTCTCCCCCACTGTCTAAAATGTTACCCAGGAGATTACTAGGAAGTAGTACATTGTTAAATATGAGTGAACCCTCAGCTCTGCCTCCTCCTAAGAAAAGAAGAACATATTCTGAGGCATCTGAAAGCCCATCCTTGTCCTCTCAACAGGACATGGACTTTGAAATGGCCAATGAACAGTTACTAGAGGCATTCTCTCAACAGGATGCATCTATTGAAATTCGCCATAGGGCCATGGCATCTTGTACTGAGTCAAGCACAATTCCATTACTCACAATGGAACCATACACTTCCCCAGATCATACTCAGGACACACAGCGAGGAGTGCACGTAGAGTCGGTTACAGTGCCTGCCATAGTTACGGCAGAAGAGCAGTCACATGCTTCAGAGGGAAAATCTGACTCTCCGCCATCTTTAATAGAGTCATTTTCTCCCCTCCCAGATCCAACACCTCTGGCTCCCTTATGGGATTCTCCACTCGCAGATTTATCTGGAGAAAGTGGAGGGCAACTCGGTCAATCTATCCCTGAAGCAATTCAGACATCTATTCCAAAAGATTTGATAGGTTTGACTGAGGATCGGGACTCGCGAATTCCCATTGCACCACCACTGACCTCTCTTGAAGAGGCTAGGGTGATTTTTAATGCAG
The DNA here is from genome assembly GCF_009905375.1 of Apium graveolens. Lineage (NCBI taxonomy): Eukaryota > Viridiplantae > Streptophyta > Magnoliopsida > Apiales > Apiaceae > Apium > Apium graveolens. The sequence continues at coordinate 152,566,375 of NC_133650.1, forward strand.
GTACACAAGAACAGCAACTGGAAGACTCCTCACGAGCAATTATATTGAGAGAAACACATGCACGTGAGATGAGTGAACCAAACACGAGTGAAATTCAGGTGAGAGCACACACAGACACTGATACTGTAAACCTGTTAGCTCAGATTGCTGCCCTAAAAGAAGAACTTGCTAAAAGCCAAGCTGAAGCTCAAGCATTCAAAGCACAAGTGGTTGAACGGTCTTCTTCTTCCACCTCTGTCAACAATCAGCTTGCAATCATAAGGAATGACATCTCAGATCTAAAGACCACTGTAATACCAAAGCTCAATTCTATTCAGGACACTCCAAATTTATCAGCTGATGACATATCCAACTTCTGCTCTCTACATACAAGAATGACTTCTCTTGAAGACCTCGTTGAGATGAATCATTCACTGGACTCCTCAAGATTTCTAAAGATAGAAACGGGCATGGAACATCTCAATGAAGGGATGAAGCACTTATATTTCATGATCAAGAATTCTCATTGCCCTAATGAAGAACAAAGAGCTTATTTTGAAGGACCGTCTGGTGGAGGATCAGGCTCTGGAGGTGATAGAGGTTCCAAAGGAAAGTCAGTAGAGGATCCCTCAACTAAGGAGGAGAAGAAAGGGAGTAGTGCCAAAGGGAAGGAAAAAGATACCTCTGCTGGAGATAAAGGAAAGGCTGATGATGTCTACTACAGTGGAGAACAGGATGACTTTGATATTTTTGACATTCCCACTGAACCAGTTCAGGAAGATAAAGATGGGTTATTTGAAGCTGAAGAGGAAAGTGATTTTGGAGAATGGGAAGAAGAAGATACAGTGGATCCTAGGTTTGAGAAAGAATTTCAGAAAGAGCAGTCAGAGATGCTAAGAAAAGAAGCTGAACTCAAGAAGGTCTCTCAGATCATTGACAGGAGGAAAGACATACAAAGAACAGAAACTCTTCAAAAGCAACGTCTTCATGACATTAAGGCTCAAGAAAGGAGAAGAGATGTCAGACTAAAGATTGGTGAAAAATGGGATGAAGCTAGGAGAGTACTTGATATGCCTCAGCTGAGCACTAACAATGATAGGCAGTTCTTACATCTTCTTGACAAGCTGGAAATCTCAAATCCTAACAATGACATGTACATGAATGCTATCAAGACTGAAGTCTCAAGGATCACAGCTGCTTTTGATAGATCCCTAAATGAGATGAGCATTTTTGTATATTGTCAGAGTGAAGGATCATTCAAGGTGTCACTTCATCTATTTGAGAATCGTTCTTTGTCAGAGATTTGGGTTCTTTTAAACAAAGTCAAAAGAAGCTCAGAATTGAATGAAGTTCTTCGAGAAAGGCTTAAAGAGTTTGCCAGCAGGGCTAGTCCTCAAGTGGTCAACAATCCTCATCAGGTGAGATTCTTTAAGTCTGATTGTCTTCAAATCTGTCAGCTAGATGTACAATCTCTTAAAGACTACTCAGCTAAGCATCTGGTATGGATGGAACATCATTTGAGAACTGCTGGATATTCATCCATGTTGAAGACTCAAGCTGCTGACTTGATTCAAGCTTATTGTGAAAAGAATGTTAAAAGGTACACTCAACTCAAGAATAAGCTGAAGTCAGTTGGAGTTCAACCAGTCAGACCAGCAAGCTTCACTTCAGAAAAAGATCGTGTCTTTGACAAGGAATTGCTTCAAGATTTAGAAGAAGGTGAAGTCAGAAGAGAAGACAACTGAAGTCAATTAGCTCAAAACTCAATGTAATATGATTAGAGCTTTATGAATCAAGATAGTCTAATGTAGTTATATGTTCAGGCTAGAGGAACATCTATCTTGTATTCACTTGTAAATTTCATTTGGAATCTGGAAAATGTTAAATATAATCCAGAACTTTTCTGCTATTTACTTTACATTACTGTTTATATCTTTTTCTTATTTGTTAGTTGAGTTATCCTCTAGGTATTTGTTGTTATTGTCTAACAAGCAAATAGGGGGAGATTGAAAGGCATATGTCATAGCCTACTCGTTTATTCGAGTATTTAACTCAACTCAAATAAGAATGTAATAAGTAAATAGTGGATCAATCATCAGAGAGATCTCACAAAGTAACATCTGTCAAAGAATAAAGAAACATTGTTCATCTGCAGACTTGGTGATTCACTGGAAGAAGTTCAAGAATTTGATCATGCCTCAGTGATATAAATCAAGATCGTGGATTTAATCAAGTGACAGAGATCTCGTCAGGGTATCATTTATTACAAGGATTCAATCAGAACAACAAAGTCAAGACATGAAGAAACGTCACGAAAGTTAGTCACTCATGAACCAGACAGTACATCGAGTGTCAGCATTGAAGTGGCGGAATTGATTCATAAGTCTCAGTGACTTTCAGAAGATTGTCAGAAGAATGGATGCTGCTCAGGGTTAGTATTAATTCTCTATTAATTAATTAAGTCATATAATTTAATTATGAAAATAAATTATATCTGCAAAGATTAATTTATTTGATTAATTAAATTAATTGATTAATTAATTCTGAATTAATATTAAGGTTTTTCAGAATTTTAATTGATTAAAATCTGTTTTAATTCTAAAAAGACAACTGATTGTACTAGTATGACAATCGGTATGACAATTGATTGTCATACCGAAAGTCATGCTAATTCAGTTGATTGTCTTGATAGAATTATTATTTAGATTAAAATCACTTATTAATTCAGTAAGACAATTTCTTTTGAACTAATATGACAATCGGTATGACAATCAATAGTCATACCGAAAGTCTTGCTAGTTCATTTTAATTGTCTTGCTAGCTCTAAAAGATTGTCACACCGAAAGTATTATTGGACAAATGATTGTCATACCAGTTCATTTGATCTCGGCTGTGTTGATTAAATAGAAGCAGAAGCATCCAATTTACTAACACATATACAGAGAGCAATCAAACAGAAGCCAAGAACAAAAAGAGAACAAGCAGCCAAATATTTCATCTTATCTGCTAATTCAAGATTACAATTTCTAGCTTGTAAAGTTAAATCCAATCAACTAGAAATCACTCTCTTGTTCTTGTGTATCAATCTAGCGGATTAAAATCCCTAGAACTTAATCTCAAATCGCATTTAGCATTTGATCTTTTAATTACAAATATAGAAAAAGTTCATGTCGAATTTATTCTAGATTTGTAATAATTGATTTGAGATTAATCCCTTGTAACCGATACCGTAGTTGTAACACCTTTCAAGTTTAATAAAAGTTTTATTTAACTTGAATTTTATTTCACAATTTTATTCCGCATTTTATTCGACGAAACGGTATTATTTGCATTCAACCCCCCTTCTACAAACAAATTGGGACCTAACAGCTACACTCTGGGGTAGACCTTGATGATACCAACACAACCATAGGGGTTTCATCAGTTTTTACTGAAGATCCTGTGGTGGTTTCAAATGCATCTTCATGTGCAAATCAACCTTCACAGGTTGTAAGGTTTGAGGGTAGTACTCCTGAGGGGGAGCTATCTAAATCCTCTCCAATTAAATTGGAGGTTCCACTTGAAAGAACAACTCCCCTTAAAACCCTAGCTGAAATTGCAATCACAATTGAAGCTAGAAGTTTAATTGATAATAATCCTTCTATTGGGGAGGCAAGTTTAGCATATTCAAGTGCAATCTCACTACAAAATGAGCAAGGGTTTGAAGCCATGGTACATGACATTAACCTGGTCAAATCCCCTCCAATCAATTAGAGGTTCCCATAAGAGGTGAACAACGCACTATCATAACCATAATTCAACCTGTGAGTCAAACTGTGGCATCTGTCATAGGTGGTTCTACTGGTTCACTACCCTCCACCTCAAATCCAACTAACCAACCATCTACCTCTAACCCTACTCAACCACAACCTCATTTGATCTCTCAGTGGCTGCATGAAGCAGAAGCTCAACCAAGAACAATGAATGATCTATTGGTTGATCAGCTGTCTAGACTTGCCTAAATTTCTCAACAGCTTCTTACATCATATATGTCTAACCAAGATTATCAAGATATCATGCTTTCATATCAGACAGATGTTCAAGAACAGCAAACATAGATTATAAATAAAGCTGAACGGGATGGCAACTGTGATGCCTGGTTGGATAAAAACTTTAATCTCGAGATGGATGAGGTTTTGGCCAGATTTAGAGAATAGTACATCACCATCCTTGGGAGCAATGCCAAAACTCTAAGTCCACAAGAAGTTTATGATGCAATCACAGATGTCTATAAATCTCAACTTAAAGCCTTTCACATTATTGGTAAAGCTCTAAAATTGACTCTAAATGATCATCAAGACAAGGAAACCGGTCAAGGACAAACTAGATGAGATCATCCCTTCTCAGGTGGAAATCAAGCAAAAAATTTCTAGATTTACAGATCAAATGGCCAAGTTTGATTTGTCATATATGGACAAGAGCATCAAGAATCTGAGGGAATCTTTCATAGCCTTACATAAGTTGTCCAGTAGCAAATCACTAGTAATGACATCAGGGTCAAACTGGATCAACTCCATCAGGGTAGATATGAACCCTTTGCTCTTTTGACGGAAGGAATTTGGGAAGATGTACAAGCTACATTTGGCACTTCTCAATCCTCAGCATCTCAACAACCACTATCAACATCAACCAACTTGCAAATTCAAGCTCTAATCTCAAGTATCCACTTTGCAGTCACCAAATGAGTCATTGACAACTCAGGTATCACAACTCACAACTATGGTCCAAAGTCAACATGTTGATATCTAAACCTTGGTGGACTCTCATAAGCATCTACAAATGCAAAATTCAGTATCATTGGGAGCTATCATGGGTGCACTCAACATTCCATTGCATGTACTTCCAGAACCAGTTAGGCCTGAAATCCCCTCACCTCAATCTTGCCTGCTAACAAGACTAAGGGGGAGATTGAGGCTAGGTTATTAAGATCATCTGTCCAAGCATCTGCTCAAGCTGCTCAAAACCAAGTTGTTCACAAAGGCAAATCCAAAGAAGTTCATGTTGGAATGGAGAGGCTTGTAAAAGCAGTTAAGGGACCTGGTCTAAGTAGAGAATTTGATGAATTGCTAAAGGCTCTTAGGGCTTCTCTAAACAACAACTTCTTCACATATAAAAAAGCCTTGTAAAAGATAATAAATTTCATAAGGGTGATCTAGGTGACAAGAGACAACTTTCAGGAGAAAAGGATTGTTATCAATATAAGTGACTCGGTATGGATAAGTGTATACATGTGTCCCTCAATTATCTCATAACAAGAAGAGCTTCTGAATTAGACATTCTGATCAACAAAGTCAACAAAGTGATTCATGAAGACACTCTCTTGCTCAATAAATTGAAAAAGGCTCAAGTAGCTGATTTTTCAAAAGCAAATTTACAACCAAGCAAGGGAGTGGTGCATCTGTCCAACCACCAAACATTGCAAACATTTCTAGATTCCTAAGCAATATGTCATGTCAAACAAGAAACTGATTATGACTTTGGAAACAGACTTGAAGACAAGGCAGTACAAGACTGTTGAAGATGAAGACATGATCAAGTTGTCGAGGAGATATTTGAAAAATGCTGAAACCAATTTGCCCAAAACTCAAATCAATACTAATGGTGACTTGGATGATGATGAGCAGAAAAAAGTTGATCAAAAACCTTCTGGCTTAAATCCAAGTCAACCTTAAAAGCTAACTGTCAGCAAAGAAGAAGACAAGAAAAGGGATGCTAAGAAGAAGGGAAATGATGAGAAGAAGGGTAATGAGAGAAGAAAGAAGAAGGAAGATGGTGCAAGAACCAAGAAAAATGCCCTACCAATCCAAATCCAACAACTTTCAGGAGAAAAGGGTTGTTATCAATATAAATGGCTCTGGTGAGGATTGGTGTATCATGTGTCCCTTAATTATCTCATAAAAAGAAGGGCATATGAATTGGGCATTCTGATCAACAAAGTCAACAGAGTGATTCATCAAGACACTCTCTTGCTCAATAAATTGAAAAAGCACTACACCATATATGGCATGTAGCAACATTTTTTTTGATGTTACAAGCAAAAATGTTGTTTAAATCACTAAATTTTGATCTGAGGTAACATTTTTTTATTGTATTATGGTAGAGGATAATAGGTGTTACCACAGACATGACGAAATTGTTATTGTAACACAAAAAATAGTGTTAACATTGATATTATAATAAGTGTTACCGGATAACTAAATATTTAGGCGGGATTGTAGTAGCGAGCCAATTTTCAACCGAATTTTACCAAATTTTAGGCGGCCCAAGTGATAAAATTTGACCCGCTCATTTTTATTAAAGTAAAAAACTCTCTCAAAATTACAAAACACTGTATACAGACTCACTTAAACACTCAAACACCCACTCATTTTCAACTTTTCTCGATGGAGATTATGGTTCGAAATTAGGATTCTTGGTCGAGTCAGAGCTTGGAGATTAGGGTTTATTAATTAGGGTTCTTAGTCGGGTCAGATCTTGGAGCTTGGAAATTAGGGTTCGAGTTTGTAAAAATTGTGGCTTTCTTCTTGGAGTAATTTGGGGATTTCTTCTTATTTGGATATTCTCTTAGTTTCTTATTATTTTCTTCTCTAATTTATCTTCTTGTGTCATTTATATGTATAGCTTTTTCTGAATTCACGGTTCCTCTTGTTGTTTGTTTGAATTTTATGGAAGAAGAGAAGAAATATTTGAATTCGGAGTTATGGCATGCTTGTTCTAGTCCATTAGTGTCGCTGCCTGCAGTGGGTAGTCGAGTGGTTTACTTTCCCAAGGTCACAGTGAGCAAGTTTGAGTTCTGTAGCGCTTTTTGAGTGTAGTTAGAATTTTTCGTATGATTCAAAGCGCATGTATGCATATATTAGTAATTTTTAATGTGTTTGGGTGTTGTTATTTATAATTGTATTGCTAATAGTTGAAAAAAGCTTCTACTTAAATCATAAATGAATTGATTTACTTTCTTTTCTTGTACATGTCTGTGTATTTTTAAGTGTATGCATATTCTTCTTTGATTAAGAAGTTAATTTAATTACTTATTTTTAAATTATATTGACTGTTACTTTTTGCAGGACCTCTTAGCCAATCCCAAGTGCTGACTTAGTCCAGGTTTGTGTTTTAAAAGATGTTATCATTCCTCAACATATTTATATACATGTGTCTTCTAATAGATGTCATGTAATCTAGGTCCCAACTTATAGAGAAACTGATTTAGATTTTGAGCATACATCTTCTGAAGAGAGAAATAGCGACAGTGAACTGTATGTCCAAATGCTTGTTCCTTTTTTCTTATCTGATTTAGGTTTTAATTACTAAAATAAGGTGTATGATGTCTGGGATGAGATTGAAGCCCCCTTTCTTCTAAGAATTGATATATCTTTGTATTGTGATGAATTATGGTGCTTACAATTTATGGAATGTATGTCATTATTATCTGTATTTTTTTGAATGAGTATTACATTTCTGATGCTTAAAATTTCCCATTGCTGATTTAACGAAACATTTCCATTCGTCATCTCTTCTCTGAAACAGGTTTTTTCCGTAGTCCGAGTCACTTATGTTTTCTGTTGAATCAATGATTTTGTTCCCTTTTTGTTTGGGCACATTTTGGCTTGCTCTGTGTGCATACATTTCAAACTCTACTACTTCGCATATCATTATTAGGTCCTTGGATTATCATTTTTTTGCACAAATGTCCCATTAGTATATTTTGTTACCTTTATCAGTCTTATATTGATTTCATTTTACAGATTGTGTGACTTGTGTACTCGGTTAATTAGATAGGCCACTATAGGTTCCTATTTGAAGTGATTTCTCTTTTATGATCATGTGCTTATGTTTATCATTGTTGCATTCTTTTTGCATTTTGTCTGATCCCTTTTGGCACAATGACAGCCTTCTTTCATTGCACTACAGTGAGTCATGTTGCATTCAACTTTCTTAAGTTCCTTAATATGGTTTTGGCAAGAGATGTCAAGAAGTTGGTCATAAGAGTTTCCAACTCCCTTGACAACCCCTAACCCCCTTTACAACCCTAAACACTCAGGGATTAACTCATTATAATTGTTAATTACAAACACTATACAACTATAAGTTGTCTTCTTTCGATTATCATATGTAATTTATCCTATATAAATGCCTTTTGGAGCTTGGACATTCAAGTATCACAAGTAGAAATAAAGCAATAATGGCTTCTTATACTTCTTTCAACTCTGTTCCATTTCTGTTCTCTTGTATACCATTACTACTGTTCTCCTACTTGTGTGTTTCAGAAGCATAAGGTACTCCACCTATTGCCAAGGGACTTTCTTTGAGTTTTTTCGACACTACATGCCCCAAGTTTGGGTCGATTTTCAGGAAACAACTTGAAAAAGACTTCAAAAAAGACATTGGACAAGCTACTGGCTTACTTCGTATGCACTTCCATGATTGCTTTGTCCAGGTACCATCTTAAATGTGTAGCACTTTCATGACTTTGTTAATTGAAGCTTTCAGTATTTGTACTTTTCATATAATGTAGACTCCTTTAACTATATAAGTATGTTGTGATTAGCAATAGGACACTTCTTGAGTTAGATAAAAAAAAAAAAAACTCATATAGGTTACATCATCCATTAACTGCAACACTAGACCGACTATTATATTCCTTTTCGTGCTCCGAAAGATTGACTGCGTTTGTTATAAAAATTGAATTTCAAACTACATTGCAGGGATGCGATGCCTTTGTTTCTTATTATATTTCTAAAGTTGATTGATGCCTCCAAGTTCTCAGGTCATCATCATTTACCACCCTGGACAGATTGGAATTGGATATGATCCAGTTCTCAATTGTCAAATTGTTGTCAAATTTTATAAGATTTTTGTCAAATTGCTGATTTTACAAGATTTCTATCAAATTGTTGTCCAAACTTCCCACATTGCTAATTGCTGTCAAATTATTAAGCTTTTGACTAAGATTGACAGCCGATCTGGTAAGGAGGAGCCCAAGTATTGAATATTGGTGATGTTGGTTTGGTGAAAATGCTCCAAACCAAGGCCATGGTGGTGGAGATTTTTGCCTGAGTACCCACCTCTTAGAAGGTCATAATTTACACAATGTTTTGCTTAACATACAAGGCTTCTTTAGTAGTTTTTTTTTTCTAAATTCTTTAGTAGTTTTTTATTACTTTTCTTTTTAATTTACTCATCGATTACTGTTAAATGCTTTTAATAAGCTTCTTATAATTACATATCCAATTATAACTAATTGTAGATCTGTTTCTTATTATATTGCTAAAGTTGATTGATGCCTTCTAAAGCAACATCATGGACTACAGCTAGCTATTCATTCCAGTGCATATATTCTTAAAAATGCAATTCAAATTTCTGTGATGCATTCCACTTATTATGACTATAGTTGTTGTTTCCTCTAGATCTACAACCAGCTCACTTTAATTCATGTTTGTTGTCTCTGAACCAGGCGAGTGCACTAAAATTGAACACTTGAGTTGATGCGTATACTGGCACCTGTAACATAAAGATCCAGCTTTTAGGAGTTCTTGTGACTTTTGTATCTAGTCCACAGTTTTCGGGTGCTTGATTCTGATTTCATAAAACTAAGTGGAAAATAGTCAATTGCATTCCAGAATCATAGATCAACATCAATATTCATGTCTTTATAGGCAATATGAAAAGAGGAGTTGACGTTATATCTATAGCCGAGAAGAGATGCATCGAAAAGAGGAGTTGACGTCGTCATGCTAGTTGCTGCTGGAAAATGTACTATCTGCATTGGAATTGATTTGTATTTCATAAACATTAAGGGTGTGTATAAAACTCCTCCTATATATGTGACTTGGAACTTTGTATTGTGTTGAATTTGAACTTTAATTTGAGTTTTTAAGTTAAATGTATTTAAGTTTTTAATGTTCCAAGTGTGACCGATTGATATATGATTGATATATTTATGTTAGTAAAAATTGGAAAAAGTGTTACAATAAATACCAGGGTGTTAAAAAAGAATGTTACAATAAGATATAAAAATGTTACCAAAAGATTGAATTGAGTGTTACAATACCAAATATGGTGTTACAAAAGAGTTTATTCCAACATATTTTTGATGTTACTAAAGGGTAAGGTGTGTTGTAACAGAACTGTGGTTACAACTTCAACTTGTTACCATAGAAATAAAAAATGTAACTATAGGTACTCTATTGTAACACATTGAGAGGTGTTACAAGAATTTCAAAAAGTGTAACCGTAGACACCTGTTGTACCAGGGGCAATTCCAACACCCCCAAATTTTCAAAAAATTTAACCATAGCCCATTTTTTTGCTTTAGGTAACACTTTTTGGCCATTTTAACACTTTTTTCTGGTGTTACTATAGGTCAAATATGGTGTAGTGAAGGCTCAAGTAGCTGCTTTTTCAGAAGCATATTTACAACGAAGTAAGAAAGTGGTACATCTGCCCAACCACCAAACATTGCAAACATTTTTTGATTCCCAAGCAATGTGTCATGGCAAACAAGAAGTTGATTGTGACTTTGGAGACATACTTGAAGACAAAGCAGTATAAGACTCTTGAAGATGAAGATATGATCAAGTTGCTGGGGAGATATCTGAAAAATGCTGAAACTAATTTGTCCAAAACTCAAATCAATACTAATGATGACTTGGATGATGATGAGTAGAAGAAAGATGATCAAAAACCTTCTGGCTCAAATCCAAGTCAACCTTCAAAGGAAACTGTTAGCAGAGAAGAAGACAAGAAAAGGGATGCTATGAAGAAGGGAAATGATGAGAAGAATAGTGATGAGAGAAGAAACAAGAAGGAAGATTGTGCAGGAACCAAGAAAAATGCCCTACCAATCCAAATCCAATAAACTCATACCTCTAAACCTACAAGCTCAAACATTCAACTACCTTTGACCTCTAAGCCTAAGCTTCTGTATAAATAAACTGTAAACACCCTACTCAAAATACCAATCACTTCTAGCCAAACCACTCTGAAGAAAATATCAAACCTACCTTCAGCTAAGCCACCAATCAAAACTCATTACAAGACTGTTGGGGGAAAATAAAAGAAACTACAAGTTGAAGAAAGGGCTATCTGGAATTGCTTTGATTATACTGATTTTCTACCATTAAACTGGTGCATTATAGATGATGACTACTTTCAACAATTAGCTAAAAAAATAGTCAAAGTCTGGGTTGTATCTTTTATAAAAGTCATAATATATTACCAGGATGGTACCTTCACTCTACTTAGCAGTAACTTAATGCATACACTTTTAACCACAGAATTCAAAAGAGTGATTAGCTTGATGAAGGATAAGGACACAATTACAAGGGCCTAGAAGGTTGTGTTGTGTGTATGGGTGAGAGGAAGGGATGAAAGAAATGCAAAAGCAAAGGATGCAAAGGAAGAAAAAGATAGAAAGTATGCAGAAGAAATTGCCATGTTTGAACAGAGATCAAATGAGCTCAAAGCAAAGGGGATGAGTAGAATTTCAAAGGATGGACATTTTCTGAATATCAAGATTGGCATTTACTCAAGATTCAGAGTTAATTACCTCAATGGATATAAACTAGATGATTGGATCAAACTGGTAGAAGCCTTGAGAGGGACTCAAATTATTGAAGAGCTCAATGTACTTATAAATCTCAAAGATCTCATCAGGAAGAAACCGGGATATGAGGATTTCACCTAGTTTTGTTTTATCGAACCAATGTAATTGCTCATTGTATAAATGTTGCAAATTATCAAATATGTCAATTTTTGTATATTTTATTATCTCATTGCAACTTGGGGTTAGTCTTGTTACCAGGCATGAATTTGTGATAAACAATCTTCTCACAAATTGGGGGAGATTGTTGTACAAGACATGCATGTACTATAACAAGACTAAGTCATATTGACAACCCTAAGATTTAGTTGTATGATAGTCTAAATCTGTATTGTGTATTGTATTACATATGTCTGTAAAACTGTCAAAGATCAGACTGGAATATTTTTCTGTAAACAGTCTGAAGCCTAAGAATAAACTCTGGAAGAAGATCAACAAGATCATGCCTTAGAGAAAAGGTGAAGAAACTTGGAGTTGAATAAATCTGTTTTAGGAAAAATGTTCTAATCAAGATATCTACAAGTCACAGATCAAGTCATATAGAGAAGTCATTCGAGAACTCCAGAATGACTTATCGAGAAGTACAAATTGGCTTATAGAGAAGTCCTTGAGATATTGACAAGTCAAAAGAAGATATTCTTAGGTAATGAATTACAAACGGAAGGGGGTGAATGTGTATTTGTGTTTTTCTACTTCCTTGATTTTTTTATTGTGGTAAAAAAAGTAAATTAAATCTTGTAGTGAAATGTGTTACTACTGAAATTTAAACATATAACAATAATGAACACATATCTTTCAAAACTCACTTAATTTTATATTAAAATTAAGAATGTCTTGCTACAAAATTTCTAGGCTCTTTGTTAATAAAGAGCTTAGCTTCTTCCTTGAGAGAATGCAAAAAATTCTGATCTAAATTGTTACAACTAAACAAAGCATCCAGTGTTTACTTTATAGAATAGTAAATACTGGTTATTACACAGCATGCAACAACATGTACTAAACCCTATTTTTGGATAACCAAATCTTTATATTTCTGGCTTAGTGTATCTTTGCTAATCTTGCACGCCTGTGACTTTACTTTATCAGTTAATCTTGGCCTTTGATCGTGTACTCTTCAAGCTGCTTTTATAGACTTGTCAATCGAACTGATTAAATTGTTTTTTGCTTGATAATATTGGATGTTGAACTGGTCTCCATTTTGTACTTTAAGTTTCACCTCGAGATCTCCGGTTTTGTATATAGAAAACTTGACATCTCGATAAGTATATTGGCTTATCGAGATCTCTAATCACTCTACAGTTGTTTTGACTTATCGAAGTCACTGAGTTCATTATAATAGAATTTGGCTTGTCGAGATCTCACATCTCCATGACTTCACTTTGGCTTATCGATAACTTTGAGTTCTCTAGTGACAAGTTGGCTTATCAGTAACTCTAAGTTCTCTACTGACAAATAGACTTATCAATATCTTAGAGTTCTCTAGTGAAGAAATGATTTGTCAATATCTCCAATCTTCATGTCTTCAATTTGGCTTGTCAATATCTCTGAGTTCTCTAGTAGCTTTTCTTGACTTGTCGATAAGTCATTCTGGAGTTCTCAAATGACTTCTCTATAATACTTAATCTATGACTTATAGAAAACTTGAATTAGAATATTTTTCCAAAAACAGATATATTCAACTCCAAGCTTATTCACAATTCTTCTGAGGCATGATCTTCTTGATCTTCTTCCAGATAGAATTCTTAGGCTTGATACTGTTTACAGAAAAAGACTCAGGTATGCCCTTGAACATTTTTACAGACTTAAGAATTATAATACACAATGCAAACATAGATTACCATACAACTTACTTAGGGTTGTCAATTTGACTTAGTCTTGTTATTGTACAGGCATGTCTTGCACAACAATCTCCCCCAATTTGTGAGAAGATTTCTTAATACAAATTCATGCATGTTGACAAGACTAACCCCAAGCTACAATGGAACATAAGACTGATACATAAAAATTGACACAATTACAACATTTATACATTAGGTAAAGACTGTTTTTGCTTTTGTTCTTCTATAATGAGGTCCTTTAAGTAAACAAGAATTTCAAGTTCTTCTATTATTGGTGTCCCTCTTAGAGCTTCCACAAGTTTGAGTCTGTCTGGCTTTGGATAATTATCCGGCAAATTAATCCTAAATTTTATGAATGTGCCAGCTTTAACATCTAGAAATTTTCCATCCTTGGAAATTCAGCTCATTCCTTTTGCCTTGAGTTCTTATGATATTTTAATGTACATATCAATCTCCTCATCATACTTCCTTTTTATCTCCTCATATTCAGCCTCATTCCTTACTCTTCTTTCCTCTCTTACAATCAACCATTCAGCCAAAACAGATCTCCATGCTCTTGTAGCAGTATCCTTATCCTTCAGTAAAATTATCACTCTCTTGATTTCTGTGGGAGAGAAGGAGTCCATTAATCTGCATCCAAGAAATGTGAAAGACCCTTCCTCATAGTAGATTCTTATTTCCCTTAGTGTTACAACCCAAACTTTGACTATTTCCTCAACTAGTTGTTGAAAGTAGTCTTCATCTGAGCTGCACCAGTTTAGAGGTAGAAAATCACTTTGCTTGTAACAATTCTAGATGGCCCTCTCAAAAACTTGTACTTTTTCAGTATGTTTGGCTTTCTTAGGTTTCCTCCCAACAGAGTTGTAGTGAATTTTGAGTGAAGGCTTGACAGAAGGTAGGTTTGTAATTTTCTTGAGAAATGTTTGGCTTGAGGTGATTGGTATTTTTAGAAAGGTGTTAGCAGTTTGTTTGTATAGGAATTTAGGCTTAGAGGTTTGTGGTGGTTTGATGTTTGAGTTTGTTGGCTTTGAAGGTTGAGCTTGATTTGTTTGGATTTTTAGGGTTTGTTGTTGTGGTTCTGAGCCATCTTGCCTTTTCTTGCTTCTCCTTTCTTCTCCCCTTTTCTTGTCACCATCCTTCTTCTCTTCTTGTTTCCTGTCCTTGCTGCCAGTTGCTTTTGAAGTTTGACTTTATTAGGTCACACAACACTGTAGAAGGGGGTTGAATACAATGTAGAATATAATTAAATCAATTTCGAACACAAGTAACAGTAAACAAATATATTTGATATAATAAACTCTGTTACAATGGAACTGTTCTCTCTCAGTGATGAACAAATATCACGAGAGCTGCTAGGTTAAAATGTACGATCTTCTCGATAATGATAACATATATAGTGTAAACCTATGTCTGTGTTTATATAGTACACAGTTACAAGATAACTTCTAATTGATATGGAATATAATTTTGTCTCCTAAAATATATCAATCAGATATCTTATACAATTCTTTTAGTCCTCTAACTATTTCCATGCATATCTTCTTTTATATTAGTCTCGATCTTCTTTCCTGTGAATCAGCTTTTTTCTTTAACTGTAAGTCCTCTCGTACTTAAGTTCTGATATCCATCTTCTGATAATCTAATTTCTGATACCCTTAAGTTCTGACTTCCAGTAAGTACTGATTCCAGTAAGTACTGATATTTCATGTTTGTTAAGATTTGAAAACTAAACATGAAACATATTAGACATGACATCTCAAATATATCTAACAATCTCCCCCAACATGTAAATTATGCAAAATATACAAGTTAATTAGATTTGATGATATCAAAAACATTTAAGTTCAAATGCAATGAGAGTTTAATAAGACTATTAACTACAACTTATAGTCCTTGTAGCTTTACCAACATTACTGGATCAATCTGAATCCATAATGATTCTTAACAAAATCTTTTACTAACTTGTCTTCAGCTTTTCTCAGAACTTCAACTAACTGTGATTTGACCTGCATCAGTTCTTCATCTTTACTATCACCAATTTGATAAATGGCTTTCTGAGAGCTTGAAGTGATGTTCTTTCAAGTCCATCACCAAGTCTGATAACTCTAGGATGTGAAGAGTTTTCATTATAACATAAGCATTTTCCTTTCAGAATAACTTCCACCTTAGCAGAGTTCTTCAGCATAGGAATTTCTATTCCATCACCTTCAGTAATCATTGGTATATACTGAGAAGTCTTTGTACCAGAGATTCTAAATAGATCTCTTATAGCCTTCAAAATGTATTCTGACTATCTTCTTGTAACATCAGATTTTACTTCCAGAAGATAGTGAATATGTTGAAGTTCTCTGACAGACTTCTTTAGCACATCAGTATCAGCTAGTCTATAAGTTAATCCATCATTGAGAAATAAAATCAATTTCTCCTTTATATTATCCTTATCATGAGCATATATCACAATTTGAGCAGACAACACTTTGTCAAGGTGCTTTTGTTTGATTTGTTCATATGGTTTGTCTGTCAACATGAAAGGATCTATTAGAGTAACTTCTACTCCTATTTGTATCTTCTCTTCATCAGAACTTAATCCAGTTCTATCTCTAGGTTGCTTGGATATCAACCCAAATGTTGTGAGTTGATTCATCATAAGATTGGATTTTGGTTCAACTGGAGTAGCTTTCTTCCATAACAGCTTCTTCTTATCAGCAATTATCATCTTTTCCAAATTAACTTGATCAGAATTTGTTATTTCTTCTGTAACTTGTTGTTCTTCATTCTGAACAACTTGATCAGTGTCAGAGGTTATTTTAGATTCTTTAATTATCTTTCTTCTCTTCAGAATTTGAACAGTTTCATCTTCTATCAAATTATCATCATGCATTGTAGTTTGATAGACTGGAACGGAAGAACTTATCTTTTTATCAATCTTTAAAGGTTCACCAACCTTTTCTTTTCCTTTTGACTTAGGATCAATTTCAGTTTGTGATCTAGTCTTGGACTTTGAAGTCTCAAAATTTGACTTTTCCCTGATCACAATGCCTTTTTCCTTAGGCCTTGGAGGTTTCTTTGTATCAGAAGCTTTAGACTTAAGATTTGTCTTCTCATCTGCAAATCTAGCTTCTTCCTCCTTGAGAGTTTCCAAATCCATTCCTGGATTTTGTTTCAGAAATAATCTTCTAGCTATCTCCTCATCAAGTGTCTGGATTTTAGGATTTTTGTAATAAACAGTAGTCTACTTCCCTTTTAGCTTCAGAGTTTGTAAAAACTTCTGAGAGTCTTTAGATCCTGACTAAATCAGAATATCAGAACCTGACATCAGACTTTGTTTATCAGAACTTGACTTCAGACTTTTAGCATTCACAGCATCAGAACTTGACTTGTCCTGTGTAGAACATTTTCCTTGAACTTTTCCTTGACCTCTGCTCTTATCATAGTTTCCCTGGTCATCACCTTTATCATCCTTTTTCTTTAGTATTTGAGTAGGTGAGCATTTGGACTTAACTACCTTCTCCCCCTTTTTGGCATCATCAGGAAGTAAGAGAGAAAGAAGAAGTTCAACTGAAGATTATATTTCATCCAATTGAGCTTTCTGAGAAACTTGGTTAGCTAGAACCTCATCAATTTGGGCATGTTGCTTCTCTTGAATCTTCTCAATGACTTCAATTTTCTCAAGAGTAGGTCTGATATATCTGTTCTTGTCAAGCTTGATCTGTAGATCTAGCTTATCATCATGTTCCTTTAGTGTATCAACCTTTTCATGAGTAGAAGAATGTAGACCTTGAAGATGTTTGGTAGATAGAGCAGTGATCTTGAGTTGTGTCTTTAAATTAGCATTTGTGAGCAACTCATCAGCTTTAGCAATATGCTCTGTCAGAACAGTTAGGGCTTGGAATGAAATCAGTGTCATTCCACTTCTTGGTCTACTCCACACCTCTGTGAGTATCCTCCCAAGGAATAGGTGCTTCCTGTTCAACAAATTTCTTCACCAATTCTTCCTTTCCCAGAATGGGAACTGGAGTCTCAACAGAAACATTGTCTTCATAACTTGAGGAAGACTCATTATGTTCTGACAGCACAATAGTGTGTGAAGCAACTGGAGATTCAGGAACAACTTCATTTAAATTCTGAACATCAGAATTTATCTCCAGAGCTGGTATATGGTTGGTGTAGATGGTATCTCAGCATTTAAAATTGGAAAATGAGTTGGAGATTGCTGAGCTTCTTTAGATGGAGCTTCCAGATAAAGAACATTTGGTATATTCAAATTATGAATATCTATTTCAGAAGTTGTAGCTTGTTCTTTAGCATCACCTGTAGCTTTAATAGGAGAAACAAGAGGTGTTGACACAGTATTCTGAGCTTGAGTAGGGAATGGCAGAGCTTCAATTACCACAGGTTCTGATGAGATCAGAGATTCCTGATCCCCTTCCTCAGCTTCAGTTGAATCCTCAGATATAGGCTTGGCCTTGTATCTTTCTGCCCTCATTTTCTTTAGTCTCCTTGCTAGTGAAGGAGTTGCTTTAGCAGCTTTAGAACTTATATATTTCCTCTTCAAAGTATCAGAACTATGAGCTACAGTTTCTTTCTGAGAAGTAACATTCTCAGCTCCAACTGTCACAGGTTCTGATGCATGTACCCATGCTTCAACTGTTTCTCAAATCATCACAATTTATTATTGACCATAATTTTAATCAAAACATTCATCAAAGGATAAAGTTCAAATAGATGAAGTAAAGATTAACAAATTACAATTAGAACATTCACAGTCACATAATATGAGAGAAACAGAGACTAAATCTTGCAATTAAGGGAAATTTCATTAATATATCAAACGAGTACATTTCATGAAATTTATAGATTACATGCAAAAATTACAAGATAGTCCTAGTCTAAGAAGCTTGACAAAGCTGATGGTGAAGAGACACGGATGGATGACATTTAATTCTTCTTCCTACTTTCAACAAAGAGAACAGCAAGATGAATGATTTTCTCCTGCTGTTTAAGAATACGGAGATGAACTTCTCTTTGGAAAGACAACGAATCATTTTTAACGTTGTCTAGAAGTTGAATCCAGATGTCGAAAGGAATGTTGTTGATAGGATATGAAATCGGAAGTCCATTTCTAAAAATGGTCACAGTGTCTGTGCCATAGCAGTAAAACCAACTAAAATGTGCCATTTTTGAGAGAAATGAAAAGATATGATTTTACTAAAGGATGATCAGTCATTTAAATAGCCAATGGAATACCAAGAGACTCGGGACTATTTAATGATTAAGAGTAAAAATAATGATGCCTCGTCTCCCTAGACCGATGTGTAATAATAACAGTCAGTAAAAAGTTATAGCAGGAGTTAATGAGCACAAGAAATAAACAATAATTACTGTGCACATGCAGTTTTTCAAGACAAACACTTTTACCACTAATCCTTAATGATTATGACTGTTTTTATCTCGCCTAAATATTCTGATTAAATATGATTGTTTCAGTTTTTATCACAAATAAGCCAAGTAAAGAATAATACCACGTAAGCATCAGAGATTGTATCAGGATTTAATATCAGAACTTGAACTTATATCAGATTTTAACAGTCATCAAAATATGGCTTCTGTACTCAAAAAGTGAATATCTTTTTCCGTGATTCTTCATACAAATACTGACTTGTTTTCTTCAGAGTTTAATCATCAGAACTTCCATCAGAACTTGTCCTCAGAATTTATGCAAATGACACTTAACTGTTTATCAAAAACAACTTAATCACCATAGTAATTTTCATCATTCATATGGAGTGAAAGTGTGTGCATTCAGCAGAATATCAGATAAAGATTAAAGTATGATAAACTTCAGTACATCTTAGAAATAAGGCATAACTAAGAAAAATGCTTAAAATCTGTCATCAGTCATGAAGTCTACTATAAAACAAATTTATGCAAGAGTCCACCTCAACTATTTGTGCTCATTTTATGCATATTTTGAAGTTTCTTTTTACAGTGGCTTCTCAGTGTAAGTGAGTCACGACTGCTTATCAGAATTTATGTTGTTCTCATAGTATTTCTCCAGTAATCAGAGAATGTGAAAAGTCACCAAGAAAATTTGTTTGCTTTTCTAATGCATATTACTTAATACCAGCAATGCACTTGGGTCTTCCCTTCCACATATTTATTCTAGATCTCAAAGGAGTACCTGACTTTTATTTTCTTTTATTTTATTTTCTTTTCTTTTCTTTTCTTTTCTTTTCTTTTCTATTGATAAGTGAGGCATATCAGCATTTAGTTCATCCTAAAGATTTATTGACATCAGAATTTGACAGATAAGAAGCAAGAATCTAGTTTGTGACTTAGTAATAAGATACACAAAGTAAACTTGACTAAGCTCAAAATCAGAATTTGCTTGTGTTAATGAGTTTTTACATAAATAACTAATTCAAACATGGGATTTCTAGTATGTTAAAGACTACTAGGTCAGCATCTAGCACAGTTATCCTCATTGGATTGAATAGTCACAGAACATTCAAAACACTATAAGAGGTTAAAGATCCACATCAGATAACAATCAGCATTTAATGAATTTCAGTTAAAGAACATATTTCATGAAGATAAGACAATCTGTAAACACTGATCATAAAGTCTGATGCATAAGAACAAAAAACTAAGTAGATTTAGAGAAAGAACCTGAAACCATTCCAAGTTCATTTACCAGTCTTGTAAAAGTAGCTTCACGTAGTGGTTTTGTGAAGATATCTACTAGTTGTTGATCTGTTGGAACAAAATGCAATTTCATTGTACCTTCCATCACATGTTCTCTTATGAAATGGTACCTAATGCTGATATGCTTTGTAATTGAGTGTTGAACTGGATTACCTGTCATAGCAATAGCACTTTGATTATCACAGTTAATAGGGATTTTAGAAAATTCTAACCCATAATCCAGTAACTAATTCTTCATCCAAAGAATCTGTGCATAACAGCTTCCTACAGCAATATATTCTGCTTCTGCAATTGATGTGGAAATTGACTTCTGTTTCTTGCTAAACCAAGGAACCAGTCTGCCTCCAAGAAATTGGCAGCTTCCACTAGTGCTTTTCCTGTCTATTTTGCATCCTGCAAAATCTGCATCTGAGTAACCTATTAGCTTAAAATCTGATTCTCTAGGATACCACAATCCTAGATCAGTTGTACCCTTAAGGTACTTGAAAATTCTTTTCACAGCTATTAAGTGATGTTCTCTTGGATCAGCCTAACAAAGCACTTTCACATCCATTTGAAAGACTTTAAACATTTTGGAGCAACATAATCCAAAAAGATTCTTATGGCTTCTAATCTAGTAACTGGTACAAATGTTTCATCATAATCAATACCCTCCTGTTGAGAGTAGCCTTTAGCAACCAGCCTTGCTTTATTCCTTGTAATTATGCCATCACTTTCAGTTTTGTTTCTAAACACCCATTTTGTGCCAAAAACTGATCTGTTCTCTGGTCTTGGCACTAGGGTCCAGACTTTATTTCTTTTAAATTCATTCAACTCTTCCTGCATTGCTTGCACCCAATCAGCATCTTGAAGAGCTTCTTCCACTTTCTTTGGTTCAGTCTGAGATAGAAAAGAGTGATATAGACATTCATTTGATGTTGCAGTTCTAGTTCTGACACCTGCTTCAGGATCTCCAATTATTAAGTCAGGTGTATGTGATTTGTTCCACTTCCTTGCAGATTGAAGTTGACTTCTAGAACTGGATCCTCCCCCATGATCCATGATGTCTCCATCAGCATTTTCTGATGTTCTCCCTGTAGTTATGCTCTCTGAGACTTCAGAATTTGACTTGGATCCTTCAGGATTTGAAGTATCAGAGCTTCCAGAATTATCAGAATTTGGCTCATCAGAGCTAGATGAATCAGAACTTGAAGAGCTAGTGACAGGTTTTGATGCTTCTTGAGATACTTAAGATGTGGTAGGATTTCCAGCTTGCTCCCCCTGGACAGGTGCATTTTCCTTTAGAGTTGTTACCAACGATTTGATGACATCAGTACTTACAGGATCAGAGTTTAAGTCATCAGAATTTACAGAATCAGAATTTAAGTCTTCATTTTCAAATCTCAGCTGATCGTGGTCATTGAAATCTTCAAGTCCAGTAATCTTCTCATCGTCAAAAGATAAATTGATAGATTCCATGATAACCCTTGTTCTTAAATTATAGACTCTGAAGGCTTTTGTGGAAAGTGGATATCCAAAAAAAATTCCTTCATCAGCTTTTAGATCAAATTTTGACAGCTGCTCAGGATGAGTCTTAAGAACAAAACCTTGCAACCAAATACATGAAAGTATTTCAGATTTGGCTTCTTTTTCTTCACCATCTCATATGGTGTTTTTCCTTGCTTGTTTATGAGTGTTGCATTCTGTGTAAAACAAGCAGTCTGCACAGATTCAGCCCAAAAGTAGGTTCGTAGCTTTGCTTCATCAAGCATAGTTCATGCAGCTTTAATGAGAGTTCTGTTCTTTCTTTCTACAACTCCATTTTGCCGTGGAGTTCCAGGTGAAGAAAATCCCTGTTTGATTCCATGCTCTTTGCAGAACTCTTCCATGATTGAATTCTTGAACTCAGTGCCATTATCACTTCTTATAATTTTAACAGAATCTTTGACCAACTTTCCAGCTGTCTGACATGATCAGTTAGAGTAAATGCAGTTTCATTCTTCTTGTGCAAGAAGTATACCCAAGTGTACCTTGTGAACTCATCCACTATAACCATAGCATATTTCTTCTTTGTAATAGACATGAAATTGACTGGACCAAATAGATCAATATGCAGTAGGTGATAAGGCTCAAGAATTGATGACTCAGTTTTGCTCTTGAAAGAAGATTTTCTTTATTTTGCCTTTTGACATGAATCACAAAGGCCATCAGGAGCAAATACTGATTTTGGAAGTCCTCTCACAAGATCTTTCTTTACTAGCTCATTTATGTTGTTAAAGTTTAAATAAGAGATTCTTTTGTGCCAATTCCAGCTTTCTTCAATTGATGCTCTACTCAACAGACAGATTGTAGAACCATCAGAACTTGTTGAAAGTCTGGCTTCATAAATGTTACCATGCATGTAACCTTTCAGAACCACTTTGCCTGTAGAATTGCTTATAACTTCACAGTGTTCTTCAAAGAAATCCACATGATAACCTATGTCACAGATTTGACTCACACTCAGCAGATTGTGTTTAAGTCCTGAGACAAGAGCTACTATATCAATGATGACATTCCCAAGATTAATATTGCCATAACCCAGAGTTTCTACCATGTTGCCATCTCCATAAGAAACTCCTGGGCCAACTTTCTCCACAAAGTCTGAGAGCAGGGCTTTATTTCTAGTCATATGTCCTGAACATCCACTATCCAGTACTAGGATGTTATTCATGTTGCCCTGCAATCATAAAGATCACTAATGGTTAGTTTTAAGGACCCAGACTTGCTTGGATCCTTTGGCCTTTTTAAGTTTGTTAGCATTTGCAGCGGATTTAATATCAGAGTTTATGCTAACATACTGTTTATCAGAACTTATATCAGACTTTGCATCAGACTTTACACTAGAAGGAAATAAAGCAACTTACTTCAAAGAAGATTTTATTTGATAATAATCATAGTACAAACTATGATATTCCTTACAAGTATAAATGGAATGCCATAAACTACCACAATGAAAACAAGGATTTTGTGGCTTAAACCTAACAGAATGACTCTTAACTCCTGATTTAGGAGGTAAAGAGTTTATATTCGTATTCTTCCTGCAATAAGAAGCAAGATGGTTAGAGTTTCCACAATTATAACATATCTTTCTAGGAGCATTAGGAACAGGCATATAATTATTGTTTTTATTCACACCTTCCTCTCCATTCCTATTTTTCCTAGGTGCCTTAACCTTGTTGGCGTTCCTTATTTCTTTCATCTTATGCTTAAGCTACTTCTTTGTCATTAAGCCTATGTTAACTTCAGCTGGTTTATCCTGTTCTAATTTGTCAGAAGTTGACTTTTCCTTAACTTCTGTCACAGACTCTTTCATCTTTTCAGAATCAGACTTTACAGTTTTAGCTACAAACTTAACAGGATTTACCTTTGGCTTAGCAGTTTGTTTAACAACAATTGGCTCAATTTATTCAGTTCCTTTTTCACTTTTATCATCTCCATAACCTAAGCACTCTTTCCAGTTTCCACTACTTAATAAATTCTGAGTTGTTCTGCCAGAGTTAGTCCAAGTCCTGATAATCTCTTTTTCTTTTTTTAACTTAGTTTTTAGAGATTTATTTAATTTTAGAAATTCATCTCTAACATAAAAAGCATCATCTCTTTCTTTCTAAGTTTGATGGAACATAACTAACTCTTTTTCTAAATAATCATTCCTTTTCTTAAAAGCAAGATTTTCAGAAGTTAATCTTTCACATGTTAAAGTTTGATCTCCGTAGTTAATAAACATGGTTTTAAGATATAATCTCAACTCAGTAATATCATCAGTATGAAAGACATAAGTTGTTTGAGGTACCTTTAATTCAGCAGTTTCAGGGTTGCCATCAACATTTGCCATTAAAGCATAATTCACCTCATCTACAGAATCTGAAGAGTCTGTCCAGCTTTTCTTCTTTGTGACAAGTGCCTTTCCTTTATCACTCTTTCCTTTCTTGCAGTCAGGAGATATGTGGCATCTTTCACCATAACTGTAGCATTTGACATTTGAGTTGTCTCCTCTGTCAGACTTTGCACTTTTGCCTTCATACTTTCTGAACCCTTTCTTATCAGTACTTCCACCTTTCTTGAAAGACTTCTTTCCCCTTCTGAATTTCCTGTAGGCTATCTTTGTGATACCCTTCACCATAAGAGCACACAATTTCATCATCTCTTCATCAACATCTTTTTCAGGTAAACTTTCAGTTTCTGAATCATCATCATCAGAACTTGATGATTCTGAATCAGACTTTGTGATGAGAGCTTTTCCTTTGCCTTTCTTTGAGACAGCCACTTTGGGGAATTCCTCCTCAACCTTAAGAGCAACTGTCCTTGACTTTCTCCCATATCTCTTGCTTCTTTGATCCATCTCAAGTTCATAAGTCTTGAGCATACCATAAATTTCATCAAGAGTAGTTTAATCAAGAGCATAATTGTCTCTTATAGTAGTAGACTTCAAATCCCAACTTTCAGGAAGAGCTAAAAGGAATTTTAGATTTGAATCTTCAAGATCATATTCCTTGTCCACCAGTGACAGATCATTCAAGAGTTTGACAAACCTGTCATATAAGTCAGTTAATGACTCATCAGCTTTTGAGTCAAAGTGCTCATACTCTTGAGTGAGTATAGTCCTCCTGTTCTTCTTAATTTCATCAGTTCCCTGGCATCTTGTCTCCAAAGCATCCCATATCTCCTTTGCAGTCTTGCAATGAATTACCATGTTTGACATGACGTTATCAATGGCACTATGCAGCAAATGCCTTACCTTTGCATCCTTGGCAATGGATGATATACCTTCAGCTGTATACTCACTTTTCTCCTTTGGTATGGTCTTTGATGGCTGATTTGCAACTACAACAGAGAGCTTGGTTGGCTTATGCGGTCCTTCATTAATTCTGTCAAGGTATTCTGGATCAGTAGCTTCCAGAAATATAGCCATCTTCACTTTCCATATGGGATACTCAGAAGGTCTCAGTATGGGAACCCTAATAGTCTTATATCGACTGTGGATTTGAGTGTTTTTAGTTTCTTCAGTTTTGGTGGGCTTGGTTGGATTTTCTGCTTCTTCAGACATGATTGTCTGGATCTTTACTGTATGTGTGTTAATAGATAGGCTCCGATACCAATTATTAGGTCACACAACACTGTAGAAGGGGGTTTGTTAGGTCACACACACTATAGAATGGGGTTGAATACAGTGTATACTACAATCAAATCGAATTAAGAACACAAGTACGAAACACATAATAATCTTATTAATAAAATAGTATTACAATGGAACCGTTCTCTCTCAGTGATGAACAAATATCACGAGAGCTGCTAGGGTTACAATGAATAATATTCTCGATTATGATAACACATATAGTGTAAACCCTATGCTGTGTTTATATAGACACACAGTTACAAGATAAACTTCTAATTGATATCGAATATAAGTCTGCATCCTAAAATATATCAATTAGTTATCTTTTCCTCCAAGTATTCTATTCTTCATAGAATTCTTCTCCATGCATATCTCTTCTTGTGTTTGCCTTAATCTTCTTTCCTTCAATCAACCGCCTTCCTTATCCGAACGTCTTCTTAAGTCCTGATATTATCTCCTGATAAATATTTTCTGATATCTTAAGTTCTGATATCTTAAGTTCTGACTTCAGTATAAGTACTGATTTCCTGTTAAGTCCTAATTTGTCCTGTTAGTTAGGATCTGAAAACTAAACACAAATCATTATTAGACATGACATCACAAATATATCTAACAATCTCGCCCAACTTGTAAATTAGCATAATATACAAGTTCAATAGATATTTGATGATGTTAAAAACATTAAGTACAAATGCATATGAGAATTTGACTAAGTAACTACAACTCACAGTCCTTGTAGCTTTTACCATCCTTAAAGTATGATATCAGCTTTAGCCTGTATATGCTTCAGAATTCATCAGTAGTAGTTCTTGACTTGGATTCAGTGTGTGATCTCTCTAATGTCAGGAGTTGTTCTGAGATAGTTCTTCAACAGACTTTTCTCAGCATATTCAAGTTCATTCTGCATCCTCCTTTTTGCATCTTTAAGTTCAACTGTATCTTCACCTGTTTGAAAGATAGAAGCCCTGAGATCATTTATTTTTGCTTTCCTTATATCCTGATCCAGTCTGATGACATAGGCTTTATCAGACTCTAGATTGAATTCAAGTCCCTCAATACCAAGAAATGTAGTGATAATTTTTGCGGTATTAGGCTTCATCTCAACTATATCACCATTGTGAGCTCTGTACTTAGGATAGTATGGCATGTCAAACTTTACAGAGTAAAGTTTCTTCTGTCTTTCAATATTAGACCTTATGTATCTGGCAGCACCATATGTTGATCTGTTCTTCACTTGAAGTAGAAATAGCACATGTTGCAATTCTTCAAAATACTTCAAACGAATAGCATCCTTTCTAATCTAGAATACCCTCTCATCTGTCATGAAATATAACATGATATCTGTTGGATTTTAATCACAGCGGAGGCATGGTAAAATACTTTTACACATATAAAATCCAAATAAAAGCATATAAATCGTGATTAAAACATATGAATCGATTACTAACCTTTAATAGCGATCCAAAAGCAACGATCGGAGATCCTTAGCAGCTACTCCTCAAACGTGAAGCACTCCACCGGTATCCACCAAAAAACGACGTTAAGGAGGAGGAGGAGGTGGAGAGAATTAGGTTTTTCAAAATTTTTGGGTTAGAATAAAAATAGGGTTTATAATAGTATATTTATAGGCAAAATTTTCAGCTGAAATTTTCCCATAAAATATTATTATTATTAACCCATTTATTATTCTCATTAATAATTAAAACACCTTTTAATTATTAATCCTTTTTCTAAACACTTTAGAAATAATTCTCTCTCTTGATTTAATTTCCAAAAATTAAATTCTTAATTAATAATATTAAGAACTTTTCTTAATTAATTTATAATCAATTAAATCTAATTTAATCAATTATTAAATTTGCCAATTAATTATTTATTTCATAAATAAATAATTATCAGCCATTATTAATTAATTCCTCCACCATTAAATCATTCTCTTTTTATGGTGTGACCCTGTAGGTTCAATATTAAGCCTGTAGTAGAAATAAATAATAATAAAACTATTTTATCATTATTTATATAAATTCTCTAATTTATTAAATATGATTAATTAATTAATCATATTTATTCTACATCGTGAGGGATACTTCTCAGCATATCGCAACTATCCGGATAATACGAATTCACTGCTTAGAATACCAAGAACCTATTCAGTGAATAGTTACCGTACAATAAACTCCTTCTACCCTACAATGTCCTGATTAAATACAAGGCATGGATCTCGTGTCAAGCCTATCTAATTTAATCACTTGCTTACCATTTACTATGCTTAGTTGTATGCAAATTAGAAACTCCTTTCTAATTTCATTCACTCTGGCCAGAGATTCCTGAACTAGCATAAGTGGATCAGCCTTGAACATTCGCTTCCTTCACTGGAAGGGGTAGATCCTTTATTGATCATACACTATCTTCGTGTACAAATTCCTATACCCAGTAGAGCCCTAATAATTGTCCCTGGAGACTAAGAACTAAACCAAAGCATAGTTCAGTATACACAAGATGACTATGATGACCTCAATTCTAAGGATACTTGTACAACTATCACTATGTGAACAACTGCTGACACATGAGTGAATTCCATCAGTTGTTCAGCTGTGCGAGTCATGTTCAGTGAACTTATTCTATAATAAGCACCTACATACTAGCTATAGTGTCACCACACAAATATCTATGAGAACAGACATCCTTCAAAATGAAGCAAGCATAGTATGTACCGATCTTTACGGATTATTAATTACCAGTTAGTAATCCTATGACCAGGAACTATTTAAGTTTAGAGTTATCATCTTTTAGGTCTCACTATTATGATCTCATCATAATCCATAAAAGCTTTACTCTAAACTTTGGTATATCTTATTTAAACACTTAAATAGATAGAGCCCTTAATAAAACAAAACAAGTCTTTTATTAATATCAATGAAATCAAAACAGATTACATAAAAAGTTATTCCTAAATCCTAACACATGATTGGACTTAGGACATATTCCTTTCAATCTCCCACTTGTACTAAAGCCAATCACTCTAGTATCTAATACCCATCTTGTCTTTATGACGATCAAAGTGACTTTCATAAAGTAGCTTTGTGAGTGGGTCTGCTATGTTGTTATGTGTGTCAACTCTATTTCAATACAACACAAGAAATGTTATCGCGCTCCCACTAACCCTTTTGTAGACACATGGTTCATCTACGTTTTTCATAAAACCAAACTCTTTGATTGTCTCATCAAAACGGATGTTCCATCTACGAAAAGCTTGCTTTAAACCACATATGGTTCGCAGCAGCTTACACACTAGGTTTTCATTTCTCTTGGAAAGAAAACCATCTGGCTATTTTCCAGATCTCATAGTCGTAGTAAGCAGCATTCGCAAGCAAAATCCGAACTGATTATAACAGGGCTACAGGTAAAAGGTTTCATCAAAGTCAATCCATTGCCTTTGTTTGAATTCTTTTGCCACAAGCCTGGCCTTAAAGGTCTCCACCTGTCCATCTACTCTAATTATTCTTTTGTATCCCGTATACATAGATTTCATTCCGGATTTCATGGCACTATGCCATTCTCTGAGTCAACACTACTCATAGCCTCATTATAGGTCACAGGGTCGTCATCATCAATGATCGATAACTCATTGTCATTCTCAATGACAAGGCCATATTACCTCTCAGGTTGGCGAGACACTCTCCCTGACCTACGAATGGGCTGTTCCACAGAAGGTTGTTCAGTCAGAACAGGTGTTTCCACTTGATCCGTAGTAGTTTGTGCTTCTTGAACTTCATCAAGTTCAATTTTGCTCCCACTGTTTCCTTCAAGGATAAACTCCTTTTCCAAGAAGGTAGCATGTCTGGAGACAAACACCCGATGATCGGTGTAAAAGTAATACCCTAAAGTCTCTTTAGGATATCCCACAGAACTACATTTTACGGATCGATATTCCAGCTTATCTGGGTCAACTTATTTGACATAAGCTGGACATCCCCAAATCTTAACGTGTTTAAGACTCGGTTTCCTTTCTTTCCATATCTCATATAGAGTTTGAGGAACAGATTTGGAAGGCACCTTATTCAGTAAATATGCTGAGGTTTCCAATGCATAACCCCATAGGAATACTGGAAGATTTGCATAGCTCATCATGGACCGAACTATGTCTAACAAAGTTCGATTTCTCCTTTCAGATACCAATCTGGAGGCGTCCACTGGGAGACTATACCATTTACTTTGAGATCATCCAGAAACTCTCCATTCAAGTATTCACCACCTCGATCTAATCGAAGAATTATAATACTATATTTGGTTTGTTTCTCCACTTCATACTTATACTCTTTGAACTTTTCAAAGGCTTCAAACTTGTGTTTCATCAAACACATATCCGAATCTAGATCTATCATCTATGAAAGTAATGAAGTATGAAAATCCACCCATGGCTTGCGTAGACATTGGTCCACAGACATCTGTGTGTACCATTCCTAGCAAATTTGCAGCCCTCTCTCCATGTCTACTAAATGGAGACTGCAGTGCCACAATGAAGTGAGATTTTCATCATCCCTTTTCTTTTATTAGTTTGTTCAATCTGAAGTAAATTATGTCACATTCATACAGACCATTATTTAAAGTACCACGTCCATAAAGAATATTATCTCTAAGAATAGAACATTCATTATTCTCAATAATAAATGAAAATCCATCCAAGTCTAACATGGGAATAATATTCCTCACAATCGAGGGAACAAAATAACAATTATTTAAAAAACAATAGTCTTGCCCGTAGGCATATGTAAATGAAATGATTCTACATCTTCAGCAGCAACTCTTGCTCCATTTCCTATCAGTAGAATCACCTCCTCTTCCTCAAGAGTCCTACTTCTCCTTAGTCCCTGCAACAAATTACAGATATGAGAACCACAGGCGGTATCTAATACCCAAGTAGAAATTTGATTTAATGACATATTCACTTCTATCATGGACATACCTGAATCAGAAGCGGTAGTCTCACTACCCTTCTTCTTCTTCAATTCTGCAAGGTAAACCTTGCAGTTCCTCTTCCAGTGCCCCACCTTGTTACAGTGAAAGCAAACAACTTTGCTCTTGGGGTCTTCAGCTTTTGGTGGAACCGGCGTTTTCTCACCTACTTTCTTCTTCTTGGAAGGGTTCCTCTTCCTTTTCTTAGGATTGGAACCTTCACCAATTAGAAGAATAGAACTCTTCTTAGGGGGAAAATTCGATTCCGCAGTCTTCAACATGTTGTGGAGTTCAGGCAGGCTGACATCTAACTTATTCATGTGAAAGTTCACAACAAACTGCGAGAACGAACTCGGAAGCGATTGCAAGACCAAGTCTTGCCTCAGCTCCCCATCCATGGCAAAGCCAAGTTGTCCAAGACGTTCAATCAAATTGATCATCTTAAGTACATGGTCATTTACAGATGATCCCTCAGACATCCTACAACCGAACAGCTCCTTCGATATCTCATATCGAGCTATCCTCCCTGCCATATCATACAACTCTTGTAGATGCATAAGGATAGTGTGAGCATCCATATGCTCATGTTGCTTCTGTAGCTCAATGTTCATGGAAGCTAGCATGATGCATTGAGCAACATTTGCATCATCTACCCACTTATGATATACAACATGTTCATCATTATGTGCATCACTGGCAGGTTCAGTAGGCTTAGGTGAGTCAATCACGTATTCCAGCTTCTCAATCCTGAGAACAATTCTCAAGTTTCGAAGCTAGACAGCATAATTAGGACCAGTCAACTTGTGAGCATCCAGTATGCTCCTGAGTGATAGTGCAGAAGACATAATGTATATTATAAATCTGTAAATGATAAACACATAACAACACTTAGCAAATATTCGATTTTATTTTAAAACACTATATGAATCGGGTCTTTATTCTTAAGTGGCTCCCACTAGTTTACCTAATTTATTCAACCCCCTACATGAAAAATTAAGAATTCATAATGCTAGTGGGAATAGGGATCCTACATTTCATTACACAACCCCGGCTGTAGCACAAACCGCCATGTAATATTCAATAGGCAGACAACTCTTGTCAATTACATCTTATGTTATTCCCTACTCAAACTTTAGCCTCTTGAATAATTGAGTCACGACTGTGGCATGACAAACTCAATATTCTAAGTCAAGTCTAACCCAACATTCCGTACATTTGAATCAGTCTCCAACGGCCCACGGCTGTGGCACGTACCGACCTTTAGATTCTTATTCAATGTACACATCTCTATGTAATAGACAAGTATTTCTTATTTCGAAATCAAAGCCCTCGGCTGTAGCATGAACCGACAATGATTTAAAAATAAGAACTACTTTTCTATCATGTTGGAAGGCTATGACCGACATAAGCCCGTTATGTCATTGGCCAATTACTACTTGATATTATTTAATTTTAGAGGGATTATATTATGTTACAATCATAATCATATTATAAAGAGATTCTTCCTTTTAAATTAAATATTTCAAATCAATAATCAATAATCAGATGATTCCTAGATCGGGTGGAGCATTGTCAAGAGGCGTCACTTAATAACCCTTTCTTACAGATAGAAATCTGTTGTTGACAGAATCATCCTTTCTCTCATATCAAAAATTCATATTCAATTACGTGTTTCACAAACACAAGAATCTCATGATTGTATCCATAATATTGTTATTAAGGTTATGAAACAATTTCACTATACTAGGTTGTCTAACAAACGCCTTATGTTCATTTAAGTTCACCTAAATCTATCATCGCACGATAAACTAAGCATATATCACATATATCAACATGAATAAACATCAAGGTAGGCATGTTACATCATCTAGCATATTGGTCTAAGCATTATACATCTCTATGTATCACATGAAGCATTTAAAAGCAATTAAAACAGTCAAAAATAGCTTTAAAACACTTTCAGAAATATAAACAGTTCAAAACTTTTATATAAACAAAAATTTGATCACTCCATTAGATCCGTCTCGGAAAAACGAATCCAACGATATATTGCACGCCCAAAACGGAGCTACGAAACTCCCAAAAAATCAAATTTAATGTGGACAGTCGGGCTGTAACGCATTACAGGAACGCGTTACTAGCTCTGTAACGCATTCCGGTGATGCGTTACAACCCTTTTAAGCCATTAAAAGGTGTAACGCATTCCGCGAATGCGCCACAGGGTGTAACGCATTCCCGAAATGCGCGACACCCCCCGCGCGCGCGTGCGCCACACGCGCCTGCAGCAGCCGCCGTTGCTTTTTCCTCTCGATCGCCGTGCCTGATATTTTCTGCCGTGTCTGTCTTCTCTGTACCTTTTTCGTGCATTCAACAGAACAGCAACAGCAGATGTATATATATATATACATACTAACAATTTATATATATATGATTATTTAATTACGAATTTAATTGCAACAACTTCAAAAATTCATAATAAATAATCTATACATCATAAAATTATGAAAAAATACCCAGACGATCTACAACACTTGTAGAACCCAGATCAACATTCAAAATTATTCTGAGAAACGATTTCTCATCAGACATAATTAATCCATAATATAACTTGTAAAAATCATAATTAATTCATACAAGCACATAAAATTCTGAAATTTTTACCACAGATCTATATGCATACAACCTATGCTCTGATACCAGTGTTGGATTTTAATCACAGCGGAGGTATGGTAAAACACTTTTACACATATAAAATCCAAATAAAAGCATATAAATCGTGATTAAAATATATGAATCGATTACTAACCTTTAATAGCGATCCAAAAGCAACGATCGGAGATCTTTAGCAGCTGCTCCTCAAACGTGAAGCACTCCACCGGTATCCACCAAGAAAACGACGTTAAGGAGGAGGAGGAGGTGGAGAGAATTAGGTTTTTCAAAATTTTTGGGTTAGAATAAAAATAGGGTTTATAATAGTATATTTATAGGCAAAATTTTCAGCTGAAATTTTCCCATAAAATATTATTATTATTAACCCATTTATTATTCTCATTAATAATTAAAATACCTTTTAATTATTAATCCTTTTTCTAAACACTTTAGAAATAATTCTCTCTTTTGATTTAATTTCCAAAAATTAAATTCTTAATTAATAATATTAAGAACTTTTCTTAATTAATTTATAATCGATTAAATCTAATTTAATCAATTATTAAATTTACCAATTAATGATTTATTTCATAAATAAATAATTATCAGCCATTATTAATTAATTCCTCCACCATTAAATCATTCTCTTTTTATGGTGTGACCCTGTAGGTTCAATATTAAGCAGGTAGTAGAAATAAATAATAATAAAACTATTTTATCATTATTTATATAAATTCTCTAATTTATTAAATATGATTAATTAATTAATCATATTTATTCTACATCGTGAGGGATACTTCTCAGCATATCGCGACTATCCGGATAATACGAATTCACTGCTTAGAATACCAAGAACCTATTCAGTGAATAGTTACCGTACAATAAACTCCTTCTACCCTACAATGTCCTGATTAAATACAAGGCATGGATCTCGTGTCAAGCCTATCTAATTTAATCACTTGCTTACTGTTATTCCTAATGAACTAACAATGAGATTTACAGAAGGGGGGTTGAATGTAAATCTCAAAACCCTTTCAAGTTTTGAGTAGTTTCAAAGGCTATGTGTTTAAGATAAACAAGTGTATGAATTGCTTTAAGCTAATACATACAGATATATATTCAAATACTAATGTAAAGAACACAACAGACCTTAAAAACTTTTCTGGTGGATTGTTGTTCCACCAGAGATGGTATTTCAGAAAATCTGTGATTCAAGAAGTTGATCACAGCTGCGTCCTAGTACAAACTAGATAATTTTTCTCTCAAGATTTTTCTAAACAGCTCTGGAAAAATTCTTATCTAATTACTAGCTGCTGCTTGGTTTATATATCACCAAGTTTACAAGTGAAGACAAAGATAAAAGTACAATAATAAAATAAGTTCTCCACTTGTTTCTTCTCCATTTTACTCCAGTGCATTGTTGACTATTGCCTCTTTATACTAGAGTAGAACGGCTGCTTTTTCTGATGTTCCTGAATTAGGCTACCACATCTCAGTTGTCTCTGTCAACCCATGTGCCTCTGTTTGTAGGTACAACTACCACTTGTCAACTGCTATTTAACAGAACATCCGTTGAAGCCTTCATCCATTGATGGCTTTATCCGTTGATGTGTTAGCAGTTGAAGCTCTATCCGTTGATGCACTCATCCGTTGAAGGATGTTATCCGTTGAAGCTTTAGAGACATTCGTTTAAGCTTTGTTTCTCATCCATTGAAGGTCTTTAAGTTATCCGTTGACACCATTTCATTTATACAAAATTACAAGGCATGAAATATTTACAATTGGCCTTCCTATCTGCATATCCTCTAGTAGTCAACATGACTTATAATTTCCCTCAACACAGAAGAATTATATCTCAAATTCAGAGACTGAAATGTGCTACAACACTAGACTTATTTCTAAGTAAAGCTACACCATCAACGGATAGCCAAAATGGTCTTATCCGTTGAGGCTACAAACACTAGATTTCTACTTAAGTGTTTTGTTAAACATATCATCAAACTAATGCACATATATTCCTAACAATCTCCCCCTATTTATGTCTATAAGAATTGTAGACATAAATTCAAGGTTAACTTGATGATAACAAAACACTTAACAAATATATGAACTGAAACTAAGTAGAAATTTAAAAGTGCTGCAAAAGTGTATGTACTAGAATGAAATTGAAGATTTACAGTATTTCCAAGGGTGCTCCTCTAGCCTGAGCAAATCATCTTTTTCTTCTTTGTTCCCTGGTTTTCTTTCCCAGCCCTTTGTCATTTTCCTCAATTTGGAGTTGGAGTTGTCTGAAGAATTCAGCTTCATCTTCATCACTGATATCCAACTTAGATTGCATTTCTTTGAGAGTTTCATTGCTGGCAATCTTGAGTTGGTCTTCAAGTCTGAAAAATCTTCTGACTCCTTTATCATCTCTGAATTCCATCAACCAATGAGGTGATTTGTGAATTGTAGTTCCCCTTTCTTAAATGAGTAAGGTTTTGGGCAAAGCATTGGGCTCCCTCCAAGTTTTCCTTATGTTGGCAATCTTGTTGAGAATTTCAGTCTTTGCAGTCCTGGTAAAGCCAGAATCCTTTTGTATGGCTGAAAAGACTCTGATCAAGGTAGAGTAGCCTTCATTCAGAATCCTGTAGAGAGGCCATGTTCTTTCCCCAGCTCCTTTGTATCTGAACACCAATCTCTCTGGTAGCTGTCTGTAGGCAGCAATTCCCCTTACATCCTCCAGCTCATCCAGATAGAGTTCAATGTCTGAAATTTCTTTTATGTCACAGATGTGAACATAATCATCTTTAGAAATGGGTGGCTTAGGGTTAGGTTTATGTTTTTGAGTGAATTTCTTAGAGTTTAGGGGAGGTGTAGATTTGGATTTTCTTTTCTGTTTCTTTGGTAGTGGAAGAGTAGTTAAAAAAGTAGGCAAATTGATGGTGTCCCAATCAATAGGTTCCTCTTTTGGGATGATTGGTTCACCATGGATGTTTATAGTGGGATCAGCAACAAAGGGTTCAGGTATGGAATGTAGAGATTTAGTTTCTTCAGTGTTGTCTTCACTCCTTCTATGTGCCTTGGCCTTTCTTCTGTTTCCCTTCTGCCATTCCTCTTTTTCCTCCATACTTTCACCAAATATACTCCCAAAAACCTCATCTAAGTTTGCAATCTTGTCTTCACCCCTGACTTCAATTCCTTTCTCATTTTCAACTAGACTTGACTTTAGCTTTTGTTCAAGCTTTGCTTGTGCTCTTTTGTCAGCCTTGAGTTTTTCAGCTTCTTTCTTTAACCTTTTGGTTTCTTCCCTCTTGGCTATTAAGAATTTGGGATGTCCTTGCATCACACATATGCTCTTTCCCTCTCTAAAGATAATAGCCATGTTTCTCCTTACTGCCTCATCCATGGTCTCCTTGTGTTTTATGATGCTAGCACCCAAAACTTTGTCTTCATCAGGCTTTGGAAGAGGAAAGTCCACTTCTTTCATCTGAGCAAAGTCTAGAGGGTTCTTTGTGGAGTCCTTGCTGGATCTAGTGTTGGGCTTGAGAACCATAGGTTTTAGATTCTTGAAAGAAGTCTCTCCAACCTTATTTCTCCTTTCTGGCTTGTGCTCCATATTGATTGGTTCAACCTTTGTGCTATGTTTCACATATATTGATTTATCTTGTGTAGAGCCAAACAACTGTTGCATCCTTTCATCAATTCTCCTCCTTTGCTCTTTCACTTGAATTTCAGCTGCTGCTAGCTGGATTAAATCAATTCCATCTGGCTTTCCTTTGATTTGAATGATTGGAGAAGTAGTGATGGCAGGAACTAGCACTTTAGATATTTGGATTTTTGTAGATGGCTCTCCTTCCCCTTCCCTTTTACTCTCCCCCTTTTTGTTATCATCAAGGAGAGGGGTCAAGCCCTGTGCTTTTGCCAGCTGCATAAGTAGATTTGTTTGAGATTGTTGGTTGTGAAGAATGGTGGCCACAGAATCTTCAATAACTTGAACTCTGTCTTCCAATTTGGCCAACCTCTTTTCAGTATGTGATTCCTTTTTCAATCTCAACAAAATGTCCTGCATTGTACCATAGGGCATGACTGAATCCAATTTTTCAAAATTGTAGGATTTCAAGTCAGCAATATCCTTTCTGAGTTCATCCACACTCAGATTCTGTCTTACTTGCTGCAACTTCATGAGATGCAGTGAGTCCAAGTGAGCTGTAAGGATAGCCTTTGTACCAGCATGAGAAGTTTTCTGAATGGCCTGTTGGATAGTATTAATTTGTTTGACTAAGGAGACATTGAATTGCCCTGTTGTAGACTCCTTTGTTAAGGCCCATTCAGGTAGATTTGGAATAGGACTAGGGCCTTCATCTCCCCCTAAGTTCATGCTTCCATCAGAAGAAACAAAGTCATCATCATCAGAATTTACTCCAAATTCTTCAAATGACTCACCAGCTGTTGAAGGCATCTTGTTAATAGCAGCTTTGTCCCTTTGAAGAGATGCTGTTGTATGTACTAGATGTAGTGTCTTTTCTGCCTCCACATTGCCCTGTGCAGCCAATAATTGATAGGCTGAAACAGGATGAGTAAAAGTGTCAGCATCCAAGGAAATGTTATCAATTACAGCTTTGTAATGTTGCTGAAATTGTCTTTCCTTTTCAGCATCATTCACAATCATTGACTCACTAGCAATGGCTGGTTCCATCCTTATATCTGCTGTGCCTGCCTTTCTCTTATTTTCTCTATGTTCTTGCATCAGGGGCTCCCCATGGCTCACACAACTCACTCCCTCACCTTCACCTACTAAGATGGTACTCCTCTCACTTACTTTTACCATGCTGGAAGAAATAGCATGCATATTTGAGCTCTCAATCTCTCCTTTTGCCTGGGAGCAACCCAACCTCTCACTCAAATTGTCACTCCCTTCCCTCAGTCCTAGAAGTGATTGTACAGTAATCAAGTCTTCTACACTTGGAATTGTTTCAGTTGTGTGTGTAGAGACAGCCGTTGAAGGTGAAACTGATGGTATCAACGGATAACTGCTGTTAAGCTTATCCGTTGAAGAACAACCACTTGTCAACGGATGAGTGATATCCGTTGAAGAAGGAAAAGAAGTTGAAATTAAAAGTGATATAACTGTTGAATCTGTGTAGATTGATATGAGTTTTGGTGACACAGATCCTTCAATTACATCTGAAAGAATTTGCGGGTGATCCAACAAATCATCTAAAAGATGATGATCACCTGTATTTGAGTGGGGCTCCTCCCTGAGTTGTAAAGAGGGAGAATCAGGAATTGATGGGAATAACATATCCATATCTAGAGATGGTGATGAAGTGTGTGGTGATTGATGTGTGTTAATTGTGAGAGAATGGGGCTGTGACTCCACATTTGTTGGAGCCACATCAAACTGAGTTTGAGAAGGCATAGATACAGATGGATGTATCTGTGCAGTGTGTGCACCCTGTGTAGAAGATTGGGTTCTGGCTCTCTTTCTTCTAATAAAGGCATTTGTTGGTGAGTGTTTGGCTTTGTTGTCCCTCCCTCGTTTGTTCTGTGTTCCTGGTTGGGAACTATTTTTAATAGTTACATCCTTTTGGGAGGATGCAGCTAGGGATATGCTAGTAACCCTTTCAACCACCACAGCTTTTTGAGAAACTGTGGCTTGGCTAGCTTGGGAAGCACTTATCTCTCCTTCCTTATCCTGGGGGTTTCTTTGATGTTCACCCCTCCCCTCACCACTCACACCCTGTTCACTCCCCTCAGGGTTAATGGTAGATGTTACAACTGTTGTCTTTTGAGAAACAACAGAGGTAGTTTTCTTTGTCTTTGATTTTGAAAATTTAGTTTTGGTGACCTTGGTAGGAATCTGTTGGGGCATTGTCACAGATTCCATGGCCACACTAGAAGATAAAGAAATAGAGGGGTTGGAAGAAGTAGGAGTTGTAGAAGCAATTACCTCACTTACCTGTGGTGCATTCATGATTGGTAAATATACCAATGACACACTGCTGTTGAGATCCATTCTCAATAAATCTGCAAGAACTCTCTTCTCTTGTGCCCAACACTTGAGTTTATTATTCTCATTGGTTATGACCAAACCTTCAGCAACATGGTTAGCCAATAACATAAAGAATCTAGCATAATAGATGTTATTAGATCTATTAGCTTTGTTACCTAATCTAGTACCCAATTCTAGCATAACATAGTTGCTAAAATTAAAATACCTATCAGAAACAAGCATATAGAGCATATTAACAAGAGATGAAGTTATGGCATCAAAATTGCTAATTTTCCCAGAGAAAACCTTGATAAAGGCATCCCCAAGAAAACTCCATTCTTTCCTAAGGCCTTTTCTTTTAATACTCCCTAAACTAGCAGAGTTAAGAGAATAACCTATGGAATCTAACATGCTGGATACATCATTATCAGTGTGTGGTGTCATGGCATTGTTCTCAGGTAATTTAAAACATGCTAGTAAATCATCACAGTTAACACAGTGATTTTTACCTTTGAGGGTGAAGGAGATAGTCATATCTATTGAGTTGAACTCAGCAGTAGTCCAAATCTCCTCAACTACTTCACAGTAAATCGTTGGGGCTTCCAGCATTGCATAGCTAAGTTTACAGTTTTTGATGAAGTCCATCATTTTGTGATAATCGGAATGGGCTTCATTCTTTTCTACCAAAGCTATGAAATTGTTCTTCTCATAGATGAATCCAGATTGAGACATAATCTTTACTACTGGTGCCATTGTTGTGAGTAGAAATTGCAGAGAATTACTTGAAGGTTTTGCAGAGAGAAAATGGTAAAAAGCTTTGAAATTTCAAGAAAGTGTAAAGTAAAAATGAAAAATCAGAAGGGCTTATATACTTTCTCAAATTAAAAAGCATAAATAAAAGATTAAACAATAAATATATGTAAGTGAATTTCAGCCGTTTAAGAATAAACTGTAAGTATTCTAAAAACTACCTTTAAAACAAATACATACAGCTGTATGTATGAGTATCAACGGTTAATACAATAGAATCAACGGCTGTGAAACACCTGAATCGACTGATGTGATATTTCAACGGATAAGGTAAACTGTCATCCGTTGAAGAGCACTTCAGTTTTATCCGTTGACGGATAAAAATTCCAGAAATGTATATGTCTTTCAACGGATAATGAACATCCGTTGACAGAACAATTTTGACTTTCAACGGATAGGGAATATCCGTTGATGGAATAATCTGTGTTAAAAATCAAATTTGTTCTAGCAGCTAATACATTTCAGGCTTCAATACAAATTGCAATAAGGACATGAATTTTAAGAGTAATTAAGCATACCTAGCTCACTTACCAATCTTGTGAATGTTGATTCATCAAGTGGCTTGGTAAATATGTCTGCAATTTGTTGTTCACTTGGAACAAAATGAAGTTTCACTGTACCTTTCATCACATGTTCCCTAATGAAGTGGTACTTGATATCAATGTGCTTGGTTCTTGAGTGCTGCACTGGATTTTCAGTAATGGCAATGGCACTTGTGTTGTCACAAAATATTGGAATTTTGTCAACAGTCATACCATAGTCAAATAACTGGTTCCTCATCCATAGTATTTGTGCACAGCAACTACCAGCTGCAATATACTCAGCTTCAGCTGTTGATGTGGAAACAGAATTCTGCTTCTTGCTGAACCATGATACAAGCTTGTTTCCTAGAAATTGACAGGTGCCTGTTGTGCTTTTCCTGTCTATTTTGCAACCTGCATAATCTGCATCTGAGTAGCCAATTAGATCAAAACCAGACTCTCTAGGGTACCAAATTCCTAGATTTGGAGTCCCCTTGAGATATCTGAAAATTCTTTTAATGGCCACTAAGTGAGATTCTTTAGGGTCAGCTTGAAATCTAGCACAGAGACATGTAGAAAACATTATATCAGGTCTACTAGCAGTTAAATATAAAAGTGAGCCAACCATGCCTCTATAACTAGTAATATCCACAGACTTTTCAGCCTTGTTTAATTCAAGCTTAGTGGCAGTGGCCATGGGAGTTTTTGCAGGTGAACAATCCATTAAGTCAAACTTCTTTAAAAGATCATAAATATATTTAGTTTGACTAATGAAAATTCCACCACTAACTTGTTTAACTTATAACCCAAGAAAGTAAGTTAGCTCTCCCATCATGCTCATTTCATATTTACTTTGCATTAATTTAGCAAACTTTTTACAAAGCTTATCATCTGTAGATCCAAATATAATATCATCTACATAAATTTGTACAAGTATCTTAGAGCCATTAACATTTCTAAAGAAGAGAGTTTTGTCAACAGTACCTCTTGTAAAATGATTATCTAGAAGGAACTTTGACAAAGTCTCATACCAGGCTCTAGGTGCTTGCTTTAGTCCATAGAGTGCTTTCAACAGATAATACACATGGTCTGGAAAATTTTGATCTTCAAAACCTGGAGGTTGGCTTTCATAAACTTCTTCCTCCAATTCCCCATTTAGAAATGCACTCTTGACATCCATCTGATAGACTTTGAAATTGGCATTAGCTGCATAGGCTAGAAAGATTCTGATGGCTTCAAGTCTTGCAACTGGAGTAAACGTTTCATCAAAATCTATTCCCTCTTGTTGAGAATAGCCTTTAGCAACCAATCTGGCTTTATTCCTTATGACAATGCCATTTTCATCCATCTTGTTTCTGAATACCCATTTTGTGTCAATGGAACTCTTGTTCTTTGGCTTGGGTACCAGCTTCCAAACTTTGTTTCTCTCAAATTGGTTCAGCTCTTCCTGCATAGCTAATATCCAATCTGGATCCATTAAGGCTTCTTCCACTTTCTTAGGTTCCTCCTGAGATAGAAAACTACTATACAGACATTCATTTTGAGTAGCTCTTCTTGTTTGCACTTTAGATGATGCATCACCAATGATCAGTTCAAAGGGATGATTCTTGGTCCATTTCCTTTGAGGTGGAAGATGTGCTCTAGATGAGGTGGCCTCAGTATTGTCGTGATGTGAGACAGAGTGTTGATCAGTTGAAACTCCCCCTGAGTTGTTGGTCCTTTGCAGGGAACTTGGAGTTCTATCAACTGATGATGTAAGTCGATTATCCGTTGATGAACTATGATCAACGGATGCTTCATTATGTACTTCAACGGATGATGCACTATGTCTTTCAACGGATACTGCATTGCCTCTTTCAACGGATGCAGTATTCTGTGCATTATCCAAGGGCATATCTTGAATCCCTTTTGAAGTGTCATTTCCATCAACCTCCTCTTCACTATCATCACAATATATCTCAATGTTGTCAAATTTGAGTCTTTCATGGTGTCCCTCATCTGTTAGTCCATCAATCTTTTTATCATCAAACACAACATGCACAGATTCCATAACAATGTTGGTTCTTAGATTGTAGACCCTATAAGATTTTCCAGCTGAGTAACCAACAAATATCCCTTCATCAGCCTTTGCATCAAACTTCCCTTTATGGTCAGACTGATTTCTCAGTATAAAGCATTTACATCCAAAGACATGAAGAAAGTTTAGCGTTGGTTTTCTTCTCTTGAACAGCTGATAAGGAGTCATGCCTTTAGCTTGATTGATCAAAGAAATATTCTGAGTGTAGCAGGCACAATTAACAGCTTCAGCCCAGAAATATGTTGGTAACTTTGATTCTTCAAGCATTGTTCTGGCAGCCTCAATTAAAGATATGTTCTTTCTTTCAACTACCCCATTTTGCTGAGGTGTTCTTGGAGCTGAGAACTCATGCATGATTCCATTTTTTTCACAGAACAGCCTCATTGTCAAATTCTTGAACTCAGTTCCATTGTCACTCCTGATATTCCTAACCTTCAAGTCAGGATGATTATTGACTTGCCTGATGTGATTGATAATGATTTCACTTGCTTCATCCTTTGATCCAAGAAAATAGACCCATGAAAACTTTGAGAAATCATCTACAATCACCAAGCAATATCTTTTTCTTGCAATTGACAATACATTGACTGGTCCAAACAAATCCATATGTAGCAGCTGTAATGGTTCATCAATTGTTGTTTCAAGCTTCTTTTTGAATGATGCTTTCCTTTGTTTGCCTTTCTGACAAGCATCACACAAACCATCCCTTGAGAATTCAACAAGAGGAATTCCTCTGACTAAGTCCTTTTTGACTAGATCATTCATTGTCTTGAAATTCAAATGGGATAGCTTCTTGTGCCATAGCCAACTTTCAACTGAACTTGCTTTGCTGAAGAGACAAGTAATAGATTCTGCATCTGTAGAGTTGAAGTCAGCTAAGTACACATTTCCTTTTCTAACTCCAGTTAGAACCACTTTGTTTTCTTTCTTACTGGTGACAACACAGGCTTCTGAATTGAAGGAAATTGTATTCCCTCTGTCACATAGTTGACTGATGCTCAGTAAGTTGTGCTTGAGACCATCAACTAATGCAACTTCATCAATTATGACATTCCTTGTTGAAATCAAGCCATATCCCATAGTAAACCCTTTGCTATCATCTCCAAAGGTTATGCTAGGGCCAGCTCTCTCCTTAAACTCTGTGAGCAAGGAGAAATCTCCTGTCATGTGTCTTGAACAGCCACTGTCCAAGTACCATAGATTTCTTCTTTTTCCCTGCACACCATAAAATCAATCAAGTTGATTTTGGTACCCAAGTTTCCTTGGGTCCATTCTTGTTAGCCTTTCTCCTAGACTTCATTCCTCCTGCATCTTTAGACTTAGGTAACTTTGAGTCAACCTTGATCTTAGATGTAGTTAGTTGAGGTGTAGGGTTAGTCACAGAATCATTTAGCACATTTGGAATTTGATAAGGCATGGATTGTGCAAGCATGTTATTCCATATTGGCATATTGTATGGCATTTGAGGCATACTAAATGCAGCAAGATAAGGATTGTTAAAATATGGCATGTTTGCAAAATGTGCATAAGGATTCTGTTGAGACATAACAGGCATAGCATGCAGAGGTGATGCAGACATATTAGGCATGGAAGAGGGTACATGAATGGGAGTTTTCTTAATAGATTTGCAATTAGCAGATAGATGATTAACACTACTACAATGCACACAGCTTTTTCTAGGAGCATACTTATCAGGTGTGTAATTGTTATGTTTGTTAACCCCTACCTTCCCATTTCTATTAGATTTCCTTTTAGTTTCCTTTTTATCCTCAACCACTTTGAGCCTATTCTTTAACTGTTCTAAGGTCATGTGCCCTATATTCACCTTACTGACATCTTTGGATGTGCTTGCTTCTCCTTTGACAAAGTTCTTGGAAGTTGAACCAAACTTTTTGTTGAGTTTCTT
This sequence comes from Apium graveolens, assembly GCF_009905375.1. Classification (NCBI taxonomy): domain Eukaryota; kingdom Viridiplantae; phylum Streptophyta; class Magnoliopsida; order Apiales; family Apiaceae; genus Apium; species Apium graveolens. Next base: position 152,610,562 of record NC_133650.1, read on the forward strand.
TAGATTTTCACTTTTAGAAACATCTGCCTGTTTTAATTGAGGAACCTTCAACGGATGCTCCTTTTCTTCCTTCAACGGATAATTTTCATCATCCGTTGATTCCACATCCGTTGACAGCCCATCAATTAATTCCAGTTTCTTTTTGTTTTTATCCCAGGCAGTCTCACAGAATGATTCAATTCCTTGGACCTTGGCAATTTGAGTACTAACATCCCTAGATGTCTTCCAAGCTTTAATCACCTCTTGCTCTCTCTCTAATTGATTAGAAAGTATTTCTACTTTCTTAACAGATTCAGCTAGTTCATTTTCAACAGATATACAATGTAGCTTAGTTTTCTCTAGGTCAATCAACTTATCTTCTAACACAGCATTTCTATTACTTAAAAACAAATTGTTCTCTTTAATCCTACTATTTTCTTTAGCAAGAGATTTAAGAGACACACGCAAATGATACAGTTCAGTAGACATGTCATTAAAAGCATCATTGCACTCTTCTTTAGTAAGAAGAGTCATCTTGGCTGGAGTTGTCTTCATTCTCAGCAACTTGCTCCTTACCCTTGCTTGATTCTGATTTGCTTGTGCCATCTTTGGAGTTTAATGTAGATCTCACAGTTTCTTGTCTACATTCTTTCTCATTTTCAGCTACCAAGGCAACTGAACCTCCTTTCTTTCTTCCCTTCTCTAATACCTCATCCTGTTCCAGCTCTAGTTCATAAGTCTTCAAGATTCCATATAATCTTTCAAGAGTGAAGTCCTTATAATCTTGAGAGTTTCTCAAGGAGACAGTCATGGGTTTCCATTCCTTTGGCAAGGATCTTAAAAATTTAAGATTTGAATCCTTCACCTGGTACACTCTACCATACAGCTTCAGTCCATTCAACAGCTTTTGGAATCTATTGAATGTGTCATTTAAAGATTCATTTTCTTCATAATGAAAATACTCATACTGTTGAATGAGAAGCTGTATTTTGTTTTCTTTTACTTGTTCTGTACCTTCACACAGTAGCTGAACTGTGTCCCAAACCTCTTTGGCAGTTGTGCAATTTATCACATTATCAAACATATCCTTGTCAAGACCATTAAACAAAATGTTCATAGCCTTCTTATCCTTGTGGACTTCTTTTGTGTCTTCCATTGTCCATTCTGCTCTAGGTTTTGGAATGGATTGGCCAACATCAATTGTGGCTGTAGCAACTGTGGCTACTTTGTGGGGAATGTGAGGACCATTCTCAATGCAGTTTACATAACCTTCATCTTGGGAGAGTAGATGAAGGTGCATTTTCACCTTCCAATGGTGATAACTGTCTTTGTCAAGAACTGGGATTTTTACTCCAATATCCTTCTTACTCATCTTTGTTAGTTTCCAAGATCTTTAAACTCTTTGTGTGTCAAGAGCTTGCTCTGATACCAATTGTTATTCCTAATGAACTAACAATGAGATTTACAGAAGGGGGGTTGAATGTAAATCTCAAAACTTTTTCAAGTTTTGAGCAGTTTCAAAGGCTATGTGTTTAAGATAAACAAGTGTATGAATTGCTTTAAGCTAATACAGACAGATATATATTCAAACACTAATGTAAAGAACACAACAGACCTTAAAAACTTTTCTGGTGGATTGTTGTTCCACCAGAGATGGTATTTCAGAAAATCTGTGATTCAAGAAGTTGATCACAGCTGCGTCCTAGTACAAACTAGATAATTTTTCTCTCAAGATTTTTCTAAACAGCTCTGGAAAAATTCTTATCTAATTACTAGCTGCTGTTTGGTTTATATATCACCAAGTTTACAAGTGAAGACAAAGATAAAAGTACAATAATAAAATAAGTTCTCCACTTGTTTCTTCTCCATTTTACTCCAGTGCATTGTTGACTATTGCCTCTTTATACTAGAGTAGAACGGCTGCTTTTTCTGATGATCTTGAATTAGGCTACCACATCTCAGTTGTCTCTGTCAACCCATGTGCCTCTGTTTGTAGGTACAACTACCACTTGTCAACTGCTATTTAACAGAACATCCGTTGAAGCCTTCATCCGTTGATGGCTTTATCCGTTGATGTGTTAGCAGTTGAAGCTCTATCCGTTGATGCACTCATCCGTTGAAGGATGTTATCCGTTGAAGCTTTAGAGACATTCGTTGAAGCTTTGTTTCTCATCCATTGAAGGTCTTTAAGTTATCCGTTGACACCATTTCATTTATACAAAATTACAAGGCATGAAATATTTACAATTGGCCTTCCTATCTGCATATCCTCTAGTAGTCAACATTACTTATAATTTCCCTCAACACAGAAGAATTATATCTCAAATTCAGAGACTGAAATGTGCTACAACACTAGACTTATTTCTAAGTAAAGCTACACCATCAACGGATAGCCAAAATGGTCTTATCCGTTGAGGCTACAAACACTAGATTTCTACTTAAGTGTTTTGTTAAACATATCATCAAACTAATGCATATATATTCCTAACACTTACCATTTACTATGCTTAGTTCTATGCAAATTAGAAACTCCTTTCTAATTTCATTCACTCTGGCCAGAGATTCCTGAATTAGCATAAGTGGATCAGCCTTGAACATTCGCTTCCTTCACTGGAAGGGGTAGATCCTTTATTGATCATACACTATCTTCGTGTACAAATTCCTATACCTAGTAGAGCCCTAATAATTGTCCCTGGAGACTAAGAACTAAACCAAAGCATAGTTCAGTGTACACAAGATGACTATGATGACCTCAAGTCTAAGGATACTTGTACAACTATCACTATGTGAACAACTGCTGACACGTGAGTGAACTCCATCAGTTGTTCAGCTGTGCGAGTCATGTTCAGTGAACTTATTCTATAATAAGCACCTACATACTAGCTATAGTGTCACCACACAAATATCTATGAGAACAGACATCCTTCAAAATGAAGCAAGCATAGTATGTACTGATCTTTGCGGATTATTAATTACCAGTTAGTAATCCTATGACCAGGAACTATTTAAGTTTAGAGTTATCATCTTTTAGGTCTCACTATTATGATCTCATCATAATCCATAAAAGCTTTACTCTAAACTATGGTATATCTTATTTAAATACTTAAATAGATAGAGCTCGTAATAAAACAAAACAAGTCTTTTATTAATATCAATGAAATCAAAACAGATTACATAAAAAGTTATTCCTAAATCCTAATACATGATTGGACTTAGGACATATTCCTTTCAATATCTTTTTTTAGCACAGAGTGGTAGACCATTTGTACAGACTCCGGTTGATTCAATCTTTCAGGAGTTGTTCCTACTCCTAGTTCACTCAAAGAAGTTGGATCAGAGGTAGTTTTATTTACTCTCTTTTCTTTAGAACTACCCAATCCTGATTTGTCTCTAGCTTCCTTTCCTCGAATAACTCTTGCTTCAAAACCACTTGATGTAGTCTTTAAAGGTTGAGTAGATTGTTGAGCTTTAGTAAACCCAGGTAGTAGAATTTTTGAAGGTTTAACATGGCAATGTCAGAGGTTTCCTTTCCTTTATCTTCTGATATCAAGCCAACTTGAGCTCTGTCAAAGGTTGTTTGCTTCATTGTCATATCAGAATTTACTAAGTCCTGATCTTGAACAACATGAGCTCTGTTAGAGGTTGTTTGAATATTCTTCTTCTTCTTCAAAATCAGACTAGTATCTTCATCAGAATTTACTTGTTCATCCATGGTTGGCAGATAGATTTTTACAGGATCATCAACTTTAGCTTTGCCCTTGAACCTTGGATCTACCTCTACTTGTGATTTAGCTTTGGATTCAGATTTGGTTGCCTCAGAGTTTGTCTTCTCTTTAATCACAATTCCCTTAGGCTTTGGAGGTTTCTTTGCAGTAATAGAAGCTTTAGACTTGGATTTGACATTTTCTGCTTTAAGTCTGGCTTCTTCTTCCTTCAGACTTTCAAAGTCCATTCCTGGATTGTCTTTGAGAAATAATCTTTTTGAAATTTCTTCATCCAACTTATGTAACTTGGGGTCTTGATAGTAGACTATTGTTTCCTTCCCCTTAAGCTTCAGTGTCTACATAAACTTCTGTGATTCTTGACTTTCACCCTGTATCAGAACATCAGGATTAGTCGGAACTTGCTTATCAGAACTTTTTCTTCTATCAGCATCAGAACTTGATCTCTGTGTAGAAGTTCCTGCTTTCCTGGATGAAAAGCCTTTGCCTTGTCCATGACCTCTACCCCTTTCAGAGTTTCCCTGGTCATCATTTCCATCATCCTTTTTCTTCACTGCTAAATCAAATTTGCATTTGGACTTAATCATTTTCTCCCCCTTTTTGGCATCATCAGGTAATAGGAGAGAGAAAAGTAATTCCACTGAAGATTGGATTTCATTTAGTTGAACTTGTTGAGAAGCTTGATTCTTTAGTACTTCTTCAATCTGAGCTTGTTGTTTCTCCTGAGCTTTCTCAATAGCCTCAACTATGTTAAAGGTAGGCTTGAAAAACCTATTCTTATCCAGTTTAACATTCATGTCTTGCTGAATCAGGGTTTCTTGAATTTTGTTCACCTTGGCTTGAGTTATTGAGTGTTGACCTTGAAGGTGCTTTGTACTCAATGCAGTAACTCTGAGCTGTGCTTTGAAATCATCATTCACCAGCATCTCATCATTTTTAGCCAGGTGCTCAACAAGAATATTTGCAGTAGGAACAAAATCAACTTTGTTCCATTCTTTGGTCCATTCTTGTCCTCTTGGAGTTTCACTCCAAGGTACCGGTGCATCCCCTCTCACAAACTTTTTAATCAAATCAGCTTTATTAACTGCTGGTAGAGGTGCATGTCCTGAAGGACCAACTGCATCAGCATTTTCATTTATAGCAGCTTTACCAGTAGTGTCAACATTTGCAGCATCAGAACTTACAGAGCCTGCAGAATTAGCTTCCTCTGATAAAATGATAGTGTGTGAGGCTATAGAGGTTTCAAAATCATCCTCTAAGTTCTGATCAACATCCATATTCTGCTGCTCACCTAATATCTGATCTTCATCATCTAGATTCAGAAGAGGTGTTGTTGAAATATCTGCATTGAAATCAGCATCTAAAATTGGTGTTGTTGGTGGTGTTTGTTGAGGAATGGTTGGAGCTTCTAAGTACAAAATCTCAGGCACATTCAAGTTGTGAATATCTATTTCAGCACTTAAACCTGGATTTTCAGCATGTACTTGATCAATGATTGGAGACACAGGAGGTGTAGGCACTCTGTCTTGAGCAGTTTTTTTAGCTTGAATTGGTGACTGTGGAGGTGTAGATGCAGTGGCTTCAGCAAATTTTGATTGTGTATATGGAAGGGATTTAATCATAATTGGCTCCTTTGGGATCAGAGATTCCTGATCCCCTTCCTTAGCTGCTGCTTCCACATCCTCTGAATCTGACTCAGCTGTATCCCTGTTCGCTCTTTGTTTCTTCCATCTCTTCAAGGGTGGAGAGACTTTGGGAGCTTTGTCATCAGAATTTCTCTTTCTAAGCCTTTTGAGGGGCCTAGAACTCCCAGTTTCCTTTGTTTTCTGAGGAGAAACTTCCTCAACTGCTTTTGCAATAGGTTCTGATGTTTGGACTTGTGCCTCATCTTCTGATTCATCTCTCAGAATCATCCTCCTTCTTTTCTGTTGTGTCTGAGGTACAGTCTTTGTCCTCTTTGATTTAGAAGAAGAAGGCCTCACAGTAGGTGCTGATGGTTGATTGGCATGATCTGATGTTTGTGGTTGTTGAGTGACAGGAGTAGGTACTGATGGCTATTGTGTGTTGGTGGTTTAGACATCAGGATATAGCAATGAATATGTAGTAGCATCAGCATTTACAAGGGCTTGCTTTACTGATAAAGGAATGTTAAGGGGTCTCAAAACTCCCTTCTTGTTGTCAGTAGTGAAAAGATCAGTAAAAGCCCTTTTTGCTAAACTAAAAGGTTCTGTGATTTCACCTGCTAGTTTTGGTTCATCTTCTATACAATAATTGTAAATTAACTGACAGAATCTAGCAAAGTAAACTACATTCCTGTCCTCTTTCATTATATCTCCTATAAAACATAACACAGTCTTTGCATAATCAAAATGAGACTGGTTTAGGAGTGCATACCCAATTTGTTGTGTCAGAATAGAAATGGCATCAAAATTTGAGCATTTGTTGGAAGACGTCTTCGTGATGCAATCGAAGAAGAAACTCCATTCCTTTCGAATATATGGGCGTTTGAGTTGACCCAACTTAGCCAAACTCCGTTCATACCCAAGATTAGCCATCATTTGTTGTAGCAAGGGCTCCTCCACAGTAGAACTGAATTGACAGGATTTAGTTAGGTGTAGAGCTTTACGAACTGCTCCTGGAGTAACAACATACTCAACCTTATTTGCTGTAAATACGATGCTTGGAGTCCCATGCTTACCACCATCATCATAATGTCCAGTACGCCAGAATGTCAGAACTTGAGTTCCAGATATACTGGATGGCTGTGTCAATTCGAACCCAATTTCACTATGAGATAAGAAATCCTGAATAAAATGAAATTCAGAAGGAGCTTCACTCTTAGTGAGAATGGCAGCATAGTTGTTGGGGATGAACTTTGCTCCATTAAATATTATATCCTTGGGTACCATTGAAAATAGATGAGAAGTTAGAATGCCTGAAAAGTATTTGATAAAATGTATGTATTGTAAACCGTCAGAAAATATGAGAGAGTAAGAAAAAGAGAGAGAGTAAATAGAATAGAAATGTAAATAAAAGATTTGAAAATCTTTTATCTCTTTTACTTAGACACCCCATGTTACAACAGTTATTGAGAAGTGGAACAGACGTTACACCTGTCAGGCATGCAGCAGTTAAGACAGTCGTTAATGGGCACGGGAAATAAGTAATGATTACTATGCACATGGAGTTTTTCAAAAAAAAACTGTTCCCACTAAACAAATGATTATTACTGTCTTTATCTCACATAAACAAATATTCTGATAAAATATAACCGTTCAAGTATTGACTTAAAAATAAATCAAGGAAATAAATACTGCCACGTCAGCATCAGAACTTGATTATTATCAGAATTTAAAAGTCATCAGAAAATGGCTTTTTTACTCAAAAAGTGAATATTTATTTCTGTAATTCTTCACACAAATACTGATATGGTTTCCTCAGAACCTAATCATCAGAACTTCCATCAGAACTTGTCCTCAGAATTTATGCAACTGACACTTAAACTGTTCATCTAAAACAACATTGATCACCACAGTAATTTTCATCATTCATATGGAGTGTAAGTGTGTGCATTAAGCTAAATATCAGACAAAGAGTAAAGTCTGATTCACTTCAGTCGATCTTAGAAATAAGGCATAACTAAGAACTTTGCTTAAAATCTGTCATTAGTCTGAAGTCTACTATAGAATGAGTTCATGCATGAGTCCACCTCAACTGTTTTGTGCTCATTTTATGCATCTTTTGAAATTCCTTTTTACAGTGGCTTCTCAGTGTAAGTGAGTCATGACTGCTTATCAGAATTTATGCTATTATCAGAGTATTTCTCCAGTAATCAGAGAATGTGAAAAGTCACCAAGAAAATTTTATTTTGCTTTTCTAATGCATATTACTTAATACCAGCAATGCACTTGGGTCTTCCCTTCCACATATATTTTTCTCTAGATCTCAAAGGAGTACCTAATATTTATTTCTTTTCTTTTCTTTTTCTTTTGATAAGTGAGGCTTATCAGCACTTAGTACATCCATAAGATTTACGAACATCAGAACTTAACAGATAAGAAGCATTATTCTAGTTTTTAACTTAGTAATAAGATACAAAAAGTAAACCTAACCAAGTTCAATATCAGAATTTGCTTGTGTTAAAAGATTTCCATATAAACAATTACTTCAAACATGGGATCATTAGTATATTAGAGACTACTAGGTCAGCATCTAGCAAAGTTATCCTCATTGGATTGAATAGTCATAGAAACATTCATATCACTATCAGAGTTTAGAAATTCACATTAGACAACAATCAGCACTTAGGTAAATTTCAATTTAAGCACAGATTACACAAAGATAGTAATATCTGTTAATACTGATCATAAAGTCTGATGTATCAGAATATAAACTAAACATATTTAGAGAAAGAACCTGAAACCATTCCAAATTCATTTACCAATCTTGTAAAAGTAGTTTCACATAGTGGTTTTGTGAAGATATCTGCTAGTTGTTGATCTGTTGGAACAAAATGCAATTCCATTGTACCTTCCATCACATGTTCTCTTATGAAGTGGTACCTAATGCTGATGTGCTTTGTCATTGAGTGTTGAACTGGATTACCTATCATAGAAATAGCACTTAAATTATCACAATAAATAGGAATTTTAGAAAATTCTAACCCATAATCCAGTAACTGATTCTTCATCCAAAGAATCTGTGCACAACAGCTTCCTGCAGCAATGTACTCTGCTTCTGCAGTTGATGTGGAAATTGACTTTTGTTTCTTGCTAAACCAAGAAACTAATCTGCCTCCAAGAAATTGGCAGCTTCCACTTGTGCTTTTCCTGTCAATTTTGCACCCTGCAAAATCTGCATCTGAGTAACCTATTAGCTTAAAGTCTAATTCCCTAGGATACCACAATCCCAGATCAGCTGTACCCTTATGGCACTTGAAAATTCTTTTCACAGCTATTAAGTGAGGCTCTCTTGGATCTGCTTGAAATCTTGCACAAAGACAGGTAGCATACATGATATCAGGTCTACTTGCAGTTAGATAGAGTAATGAGCCAATCATACCTCTATAATCAGTAATATCTACTGATATACCAGTATCCTTATCCAATTTTGTTGCAGTGGCCATAGGAGTGGATGCACTTGAACAGTCTTGCATTCCAAATTTCTTCAACAAGTTTCTGGTGTACTTAGATTGACAAATAAAAGTTCCTTCTTCATTCTGCTTGACCTGAAGGCCCAGAAAATAGCTAAGTTATCCCATCATACTCATTTGATATCTTGACTACATTAGATTGGCAAACCTTTTACAAAGTCTGTCATTTGTAGAACCAAAAATGATATCATCAACATATATCTGTACCAAAAGTAAGTCCTTTCCATGGTTGAGATAGAACAAAGTTTTATCAATAGTCCCTTTGTTAAATCCACTTTCCAGAAGAAACTGAGCTAATGTCTCATACCATGCTCTTGGAGCTTGCTTAAGGCTATAAAGTTCTTTATCAAGTCTGTAGACATGATTAGGAAATTTTGAATCTACAAAACCTGGAGGTTGTTCAACATATAATTCTTCTTCCAATTCTCCATTAAGAAAAGCACTTTTTTACATCCATTTGAAAGACTGTAAACTTTTTGTGAGCAGCATAAGCCAAAAATATCCTTATGGCTTCCAATCTAGCAACTGGTGCAAATGTTTCATCATAATCAAGTCCCTCCTATTGAGAGTATCCTTTTGCAACCAGCCTTGCTTTATTTCTTGTAATTATGCCATCACTATCAGTTTTGTTTCTGAAAACCCACTTTATACCAACAACATATCTGTTCTTTGGTCTTGGCACTAGGGTCCAGACTTTATTTCTTTCAAATTCATTTAACTCTTCCTGCATTGCTTGCACCCAATCAGCATCTTGAAGAGCTTCTTCCACTTTCTTTGGTTCAACCTGAGAAAGAAAAGAGTGATAGAGACATTCATTTGAAGTTGATGTTCTAGTTCTTATACCTGCTTCAGGATCTCCAATAATCAAGTCAGGTGTATGTGCTTTAGTCCACTTCCTTGCAGATGGAAGATTATCTCTAGAACTGGATGCTCCCCCATGATCCATGTTGTCTCCATCAACATTTTCGGATGCTCCCCCTGAAATTATGCTCTCTGAGTTGGATCCTTCAGAATTTGATTTTCCAGAATTATCAGAACTTGGCCCATCAGTACTTGATGAATCAGAATTTGAGTATCCAGAATTATCAGAACTTGGCCCATCAGAACTTGATGAATTAGAACTTGAAGAGCATGTTCTAGATTCTGATGCTTCTTGAGATGTGGTTGGATCTTCAATATGCTCCCCCTGCACAGGTGCATTTTCCTTTGATGTAGTCACCACAATTTCAATAACATCAGAGTTTACCCATCAGAGTTTGCAGTATCAGGATTTAGACTATCAGAATTTAAATAATCAGAATTTAAAGCTTCATTCTCAAATCTCAGCTGATTATGATCATTGAAATCTTCAAGTCCAGTAATCTTCTTATCATCAAAAGAGACATTGATAGATTCCATGACAACCCTTGTTCTTAAATTGTAGACTCTGAAGGCTTTTGTGGAAAGTGGATATCCAACAAAAATTCCTTCATCAGCTTTTAGATCAAATTTGGATAGCTGTTCAGGATGAGTCTTAAGAACAAAACACCCGCATCCAAATACATGTGAGTACTTCAGATTTGGCTTCTTTTTCTTCACCATCTCATATGGTGTCTTTCCATGCTTGTTGATAAGTGTTGCATTCTGAGTAAAATAAGCAGTCTGCACAGCTTCAGCCCAAAAGTAGGTTGGTAACTTTGCTTCATCAAGCATAGTTCGTGCAGCTTCAATAAGAGTTCTATTCATTCTTTCAACAACTCCATTTTGCTGCGGAGTTCCAGGAGTAGAGAATTCCTGCTTTATTTCATGGTCTTTGTAGAACTCTTCCATAATCATATTCTTGAACTCAGTGTCATTATCACTTCTTATGATTTTCACAGAGTCTTTGACCAACTTATCCAGTTGTTTGACATGATCAATCGAGATAGATGCATTTTCACTTTTTTTGTGCAAGAAATACACCCATGTGTATCTGATAAACTCATCTACTATAACCATAACATATTTCTTCTTTGTAATAGACATGACATAATTATTGCTTTTATTCACACCTTCCTTTTAGAATTTCCACAGTTTTAGCATTTCTTTCTAGGAGCATTAGGAACAGGGATATAATTATTGCTTTTATTCACACCTTCCTTTCCATTCCTATTTTTCCTAGGTGGCTTTACCTTGTTTATATTCTTAATCTCTTTCAGCTTATACTTAAGCTGCTTCTTTGTCATTAAGCCTATGTTAACCTCAGCTGGTTTATCCTGTTTTAATTTGTCAGAAGTTGACTCTGCTTTAACTTCTGTCTCAGTATCTTTCATTTTTTCAGAATCAGACTTTACAGTTTTAGCTACAAACTTAACAGGATTTACCTTTGGCTTAAGTTTAACAATAATTGGCTTAATTTGTTCAGTTCATGTTTCACTTTTATCATCTTCATAACCTAATCTCCTCTGTCAGACTTTCCTGCTTTGCCTTCAAATTTTCTGAATCCCTTCTTATCAGAACTTCCACTTTTCCTGGAAAACTTTCATCCCTTTCTGAATTTCCTGTAGGCTATCTTTATGATGCCCTTCACCATAAGAGCACACAATCTCATCATCTCTTCATCAACATCCATCTCAGATAGACTTTTAGTTCCTGAATCCTCATCACTATCAGAACTTGATGACTGAGTATCAGACTTTGTGATGAGAGCCTTTCCTTTGCCTTTCTTTGAGACAACCACTTTGGGGGATTCCTCCTCAGCCTTAAGAGCAACTGTTCTTGACTTTCTCCCATGCCTCTTGCTTCTTTGATCCATCTCAAGTTCATGAGTCTTGAGCATACCATAAATTTCATCAAGAGTTGTTTCATCAAGAGCATAGTTGTCTCTTATAGTAGTTTCCTTCAAATCCCAACTTTCAGGAAGAGCTAAAAGGAATTTAATATTAGTATCTTCAAGATCATATTCCTTATCCACCAGTGACAGATCATTCAAGAGTTTGACAAATCTGTCATATAAGCCAGTTAATGACTCATCAGGTTTTGAGTCAAAGTGCTCATACTCTTGAGTGAGTATAGTCCTCCTGTTCTCTTAATTGAATCAGTTCCCTGGCATCTTATTTCCAAGGCATCCCATATCTCCTTTGCAGTCTTGCAGTTAATTACCCTGTTTGACATGACATTATCAATGGTACTATGCAGCAAATGCCTTACCTTTGTATCCTTGGCAATAGATGAGATATCTTCAGCTGTATATTTACTTTTCTCCTTTGGTACAGTCTGTGCTGGCTGATCTGCAACTACAACAGAGAGCTTGGTTGGCTTATGTGGTCCTTCATTAATTCTGTCAAGGTATTCTGGATCTGTAGTGTGGCGCCCCAAAACCCGGGGTCAGGAGTCTCGGAAGCCACGCTATCTAAACTCACACAACTCACACTACAATATGTAAATACTCACGCTTCACGACCCCACACTTAACACACACACAGTACAGGTTATTGTCTTGGAAACGAACCATCATTACTAGAGAAATTTTATTACAACCCAAATGTAATTAGTCTTACCGGGGGTGACCTTTAAGTAAGGTTAATCCGCCGGCCGAATATACGCTTCTTATTTCTTATTTTACATAAACCATACTTATAAATAAGCCGAACTATAAACAACTGAAAACTAATCCAGCTTATTCCGACTACCTGAGGTACTTCACCAAACAATCTACGGAACAGCTGGCCATTTCCTACACATTTCCTGGCTGTGGTTCTCATGGCAGGCATCTTGATTCACTGTTGTGTTGTGTCAATTTAAGAAAACAAGTGTGAGCTAAGATGCTCAGCATAATAATGTACAGTATGAAAATGATTGTATAATAACATCATATATTATATATATGTTTTATTTAAAAGTAGATTTATCGGTGTCCCACACCTTCTTATGAGAATAATTCTTTTAAGGGGTTTTTATAACCTGCGAATACCTTAATAGTAATCCCAGCACCTAGGCTTGGGTTACGGTATTGCATATCAATTCCAATTGGAAGATTTTGGACATCTCACAAGAGCCACCGCATACGATGATCAGTCGTCCTACGGAAAGTAACCTTCTTTACTAGTAAAAGGACTAATACCGTCATCTCTCGGGTATCACCCTGGCCGCATTCGGGCTACGTGCCCCATTTTCGGGTATACACATACTTCACAAGTTCCTGAGTACACAAAGTACCTTCGCCTGCGGTACCTTTGGTAGCCCATCCAGCACACGTAGTACCAGAGTCTACCCCTCCATTATCCTTCAACAGAATTCTATCCATCCCGGGAACTTGAACCACATCGAAGTTCCCCAAGCGTTTTGTTTGTTGATAGAGATAATTTATCTTTTTAGAATATAACTGTATATATATGTATATACGTACTTCCGAGAATTTCGGAGGAAGTACTAGGGATGTGAGTTGACCGTTGTCAACAGATAATTAATAAGGGGAAAAGTTTCTTCTTGAAACTATATTCAATATAATAATAAGTCGGGATAATATTCACCGACGATCTGAAATTATTCGAATGATACTTCTAAATCAGAAGGTATATCAGGATCTATGATCTTTAAATCAATAACAATCCTTAAATAAATAATCAATAATTAAGTAGTAGTCTATAAATAATTAAATGATAATTGATATTCATCACACCTCGAATGAGTTATTCTTTTAAAAGAATTATTTAAATAGTGTTCCTCAACTAGTTTGTGTTTACATAATTAATAATCTATAATGATTAATCGGGTTTGAAATAAATAAATGTTGAAGTATACTACTCCTATAATAAAGGAATACGTATATAATATTTAATATCTGAATCAATAAAATATAGTTGAGGGAATATGCTCATTGGGAAATCGTTTTAAAAGTTCGAGGTGTTTTAATGTTCCGTAAGTGGACGATGAGTCCCTTTAAAACGTACTATTATGGACTTATATCCGTCCTATAATATCTCCGGAACGATTCCCGGGTTTTATCTTAAATCCCGACCGACCCTCGGTCTTCTATCATACATTACGCTTAAAGCGAAATAACATTTCACGATATATACTTATCGTACAACATCGCTATATAATGCGAAAATTCAAAACTACGTATCATGGCAAACATAGTATTTATGCGATGATAGTAAAACAATCTTTTCACAACACAACAGTAAAATGGAGTTGGGTTTGTTAACTTGCCTGGGTATCTCGAGGTGGAGGATGCTCTAGGTTCCGCTCGAAAATCTATAACCATAAACACATTTCATTTCGTTAGGTTCCGTCCTAATTCACGGTAATTCACACTCATGCGCTACTCATTATACACCCTCTCAACTCATACTACCCTTAACATTTCTTTTAAGTCATAAAAACTTTATGGTCACTTCATTTTCCTAAGTATCTTGAGTTCATTCTCATTATCGTCGTCGGCTCCGCTTAAGGATTCTTACGGTTTCTACTCGCGCGGTCTCGGCTCCGACATTTTTATAAAATTGAGAAATCATTATTTTCACTTGATATTTTTATGACAGTTAGGAAACTCCACATTTTATTCTCTGTAAAAATTTCATGATTTATGAATACATTTAAGTCTATCCTTTAAATTTTCAAAGTTCGTGATTTGTAGCAGTTTTTGTCGCGTAAAACACTTTTACTAAAACGATCATAACTTTTGATCCGTAAATTGGAATTAAGTGATTCAAGCGTCTAAACGATCCTTATAACATTTTCTATCTTAAACAAAGGTTATTTCTTAATAATATACAGTTTACAACTTCGAGACTTTCTGTAGAAGCTTAAAGTTACGGTTTGTTGTTTTTAACGAAGTTACGTTTACGATCGAGGTTTCGTTTATGCCTTAACTATCAACACAACCACCAACAATCATCATATCATAATCAACACACAAACTCCTCTCAAGAACATCATGTTATTGAGGCAACAACAACCAACCTTAAATCTACTTAACTTAATCATCAAGATTTCATAAACAACACTTAGTAAGCTAGGTTTACTAACACCCACTAAATGGATCTTAAACATGAACCTTAAATAAAGTTAGGCCAAATATTTTTACCTTTTCTGAAAGCTTGAGATGTGTTCTTGAGGATGGTGGAGGCTTGGAAGTGCTTGGTATGATTTTTCGAACCTAAAACCACCATTAAAATCAAGAAACCAAAAAGAGGTTACTATTCACACTATTCACTAGTGAGTTTCTTGAATTTATTCCACCCATCAAACCTTAATAAAAAGAGATGAAAGATTTTTCTTACCTTAGTTTAGTTTCTAGGAGGCTTGGGAAATAATTGTGGGATTTTACAAGAACTAGAGCTTGGAGTTTTGAATTGCAATTTCCTTCTTTTCCTTCAAATAGCCGAATGGAAGAAAAAATGGGGGGGGGGGGTATTTATAGCACTTGGTTGCTTCTCTTAGATGAATTTTAGGTTGCTTCTTGGAAGGTGACTTGATATCTTTTCAAGTTGATCTTTATTCTTCCTAGGATAGCTTAGGTTTATTCCTTGTCTCCAAATCCATGGACAAATCTTTGTAGCTTGTTAGCTTACAAGCTAAACTACAAGGTTAGCTCCTTAGCACACTATTTGCTAGCTAGCTTGGTCATCCTAGGGTTAGCTTACTATTTGATGAAGTAACCATGGTTACTTCCTTACCATGGTTTAGTTAGTGCGTTACCTTTAATTAATCGTTTACGCGTTCGCTCGGTTACTTAAACGTTCCCCGCAATACTTATTCGTAAATGGTTCGTAATGTAATTCTTTTCGTATTTATTCCTTATATTTTTATTTATCCTAATTGAATATAAATCCGTAGGATTTTAATCTCGTAATTATATTATGATTCATGTAGTCCTTGATAAGTCGTAATTACGGTTGTTTTTCAAAGTTCGTTTTCTTCGAAAACTAATAGCGTTTACATACACTTATTTGGTACGTATAGTCGTAATATCTATTCTGAAACTCATTTTCTTATGCACTATATAGTGTGGGCTCAAAAGTTTTTCCCGTCTGTCAGGGTTACTATTCATTAAACGTTTTACAGGGTCTCAAAAATTCGAGTTATTACAGTCTTCCCCTTTAACAAGGATTCCGTCCCGGAATCAATTAGAAAAATAAGTGGGGATATCTATTCCTTATGGTGTCTTCAAGTTCCCAAGTTGATTCCTCAACATTTTGATTTCTCCACAAGATCCTAACTAGCTTCACCGTTTTGTTCCTCAACACTTGTTCTTTCTGGTCCATTATCCTAACTGGTTGCTCGATGTAGGTCAGATCTGGTTGTAAATCTACCTGCTCGTACTCTATTACATGTCGGGCATCGGCATGGTACTTTCTCAACATAGATACGTGAAACACGTTGTGTACTTGTTGCAAATCAGGAGGCAAGGCGAGCTCATAAGCTAGAGGTCCTATCCTCCTCAAAATTTCAAAGGGTCCTATGAATCTGGGACTCAGCTTCCCTTTCTTTCCAAATCTCATCACTCCTTTCCACGGAGATACCTTCAATAACACCGAATCTCCTACTTCATATTCCCTATCCTTCCTGGTCTGATCGGCGTACTTCTTTTGTCTGTCATGGGCTGCTGCCAGTCTCTTCCTAATGAGTTTCACCATTTCTCTGGTCTGCTGGACTAACTCTGGTCCTAATAGCTTGTGTTCTCCAACTTCATCCCAACACAGGGGAGAGCGACATCTTCTCCCATAAAGAGCTTCATACGGGGGCATTCTTATGCTAGCGTGATAGCTATTGTTGTAAGAAAATTCTATCAGGGGTAAGTGATCATCCCAATTTCCTTTGAAGTCGATGGCACATACTCGCAGCATATCTTCTAGGGTCTGTATAGTCCTTTCGCTTTGTCCATCCGTCTGGGGGTGGTAAGCGGTACTCATGTTTAGTCTGGTACCTACACATTCCTAGAAGCTTCTCCAAAATCGGGAATTAAACCTCGGGTCTCTATCTGACACTATGGCTACAGGAACGCCGTGTCTTATTACAATTTCCTTCAAGTAAATATCTACCAACTTGTCTACGGTGTACCTTTCGTTGATCGGTAGGAAGTGTGCGGACTTGGTCAGTCTATCAATGATAACCCATATAGCATCGTGATTGGTCTTTGTCCTAGGTAAGCCTGTCACAAAATCCATGGCTATGTGTTTCCATTTCCATTCCGGAATTTCTAGGGGTCGTAATAGTCCACTAGGTCGCTGGTGTTCCGCCTTCACTCTTTGGCATGTCAAGCACTTGCTAACCCACTCCGCTACTTCTCTCTTCATGTTAGGCCACCAATAATATTCCTTAAGGTCACGGTACATTTTCGTACTTCCTGGGTGGATTGAATATCTAGAGCTGTGCCCTTCATGCAACAGCTCGTCCTTTAATTCTTGCACATTCGGAATCCAAATCCGGGACGCATACCTCATGATCCCTTCCTCATCCTTCTCGCATCTCACTTCCTCACCGGTCAATGTCCCTTTTTCCTCGCTCATCTTCTTTTCCTGACATACTCGTATCTTTGTAGTCAGTTCTGGTACTAGCTTAATCTCAAATAATCCTTCCGTTCTCTTACCGGTCATTCTTACGTCGATTTCCATCTTCTCAAATTCCTTAACTAATTCCTCCGATGTCATTATCATTTTGAGTCTTTCCTTCCTACTAAGGGCGTCAGCCACCACATTGGCTTTACCCGGGTGATACAAAATTTCACAGTCGTAGTCCTTTATCAACTCTAACCATCTTCTCTGTCTCATGTTTAGTTCCTTCTGAGTAAAAATATATTTGAGGCTTTTATGGTCAGTGTAGATCTCGCATTTCTCACCGTATAGGTAATGTCTCCAAATTTTTAGGGCAAATACTATGGCTGCTAATTCTAGGTCATGCGTATGGTATCGGCTCTCATACTCCTTTAATTGTCGAGAGGCATACGCTATAACCTTGTCGTGCTGCATTAGTACACATCATAATCCTTTAAGTGATGCGTCGTTGTATATCACAAACTCTCCCTTTCCATCGGGAAGAGCGAGCACTGGTGCTGACACCAGCCTCTTTTTCAGTTCTTGAAAACTCTCTTCACACTTTTCCGTCCATACGAACTTTTCTGCCTTCCGGGTAAGTCTAGTCAGTGGACCGGCTATCTTAGCGAAGTCTTGCACGAATCTCCGGTAATAACCTGCTAAACCTACGAAACTCCTAACCTCTGTTGGGGTTGCTGGTCTTTCCCAATTGGATACCGCCTCTATCTTGGCGGGGTCATCTAAAACTCCTTTGCTACTCACCACATGTCCTAAAAACTGAACTTCTTTCAGCCAAAATTCGCACTTCGAAAACTTGGCATACAATTTCTCATTCCTCAAGATTTCTAAGACTATCCTCAAATGTTCCGCATGTTCTTGCTCTGTCCTTGAGTAGATCAGAATATCATCTATAAAAACTATCACACATATGTCCAGGTACTTTTTGAACACTCTGTTCATCAAATCTATAAAGGCTGCGGGTGCATTGGTTAATCCAAACGACATGACTAAGAACTCATAGTGTCCATACCTAGTGCGAAAAGCAGTCTTTGGTATATCTTCCGGTTTGATTTTCAACTGGTGATATCCTGTCCTTAAATCTATTTTGGAAAAATGTACAGCTCCTTTGAGTTGGTCGAATAGGTCGTCAATTCTGGGAAGAGGGTACCTATTCTTTATAGTCAGCTTATTCTGCTCTCGATAGTCTATACATAATCTCATGCTGCCGTCCTTTTTCTTTACAAATAGTACTGGTGCTCCCCATGGTGACACACTGGGCCTTATCATTCCGTTATCTAATAATTCTTGCAGTTGAGAAGCTAGTTCTTTCATCTCAACTGGGGCTAACCTATATGGGGCCTTGGATACGGGTGCCGTTCCTGGTGCTAACTCTATAGCGAACTCGATTTCTCTGTCAGGTGGTAATCCTGGTAAGTTTTCCGGAAATACATTCTCGAATTCGTTTACTATGGGTATGTCCTGTATGTTGGGGACCTCCTTCTGGGTATCTATCACATAATCCAAATAGGCCTCGTTACCTTTCCTCAACAATCTTTTTGCTTGAAGCATGGTCAAAAATTTCTGGTTCTGTCATTGACCTTTAAACACTACTTCTTTATCATTCTGCACTCTTATCTTAACTTTCTTCTGTTCACAATATATTTGCGCTCCGTTACGGGATAACCAATCCATTCCTAAGATCACATCAAATTCTCCTAACGCGAATGGTATTAAGTCGACCTCGAAAATCTCCTCTTCTAATTTCAGCTTGCACTTAGGGTATATTTGATTTACAGGGATTATTTCTTTGTTTGCTATTTCCACTCGTAATACCTCACGTAAGGGTATGGCATTAAGTTTTATCTTGCTAGCAAAATCTTGAGATATAAAAGACTTGGTTGCTCCAGAATCAAATAGGACATTTGCATGTTCGGAATTTAACAAAAGGGTACCTGCTATCACGTCAGTGTTTCGGACAGCATCCTAAACAGTCATGTTGAAGGTCCTAGCGGCTGGAGGTCGGTTAGATGCAGCTCTACTCATTCCTGAGGCTGGGGGCTTCAACATTGGGCAATCCCGCTTCATGTGTCCTACCTTCCGACATTGGAAACACGTTACTTTGGGCCGGGTGCAACTGTTGGCAAGGTGCCCGATTTGGTCACACATGTAACATCTCAGAGGGGCTCTTGTCTGGTTACACACTCCAAGGTGCCTCTTCTTACAGGTTTGACATTCTGGTATTGGGGCACGTGGTTGGCTATGAAATGTTGCCCTAGATTGTCCGCCGCCCTGGCCAACGCTCTCACTTGGGGCCTTTCTGAATCCGGGGCCTCTTGCAGATTGGGACACCGCTCCCCTGATGAACCTACTTGGAAGGCTCCTATTTCCAGTTCTTATTCCTTGGCTTCCTATCTTCCTCTTCCTATTCTCCTTTTCTTTCACAGTCTGCTCACTACCCGCTTCAACAATCGAGGCTTTCTGTACTAAGGTGGCATAGTCTGTCAGTTCTAACACTGCTACTCGGTTCTGTATCCATTGTTTCAGACCAAGCTGGAACCTTCACGCTTTCTTTTCTTCAGTATTCACAAACTTAGGCACAAATCTAGACAACTCAGTAAATTTGGCCTCATATTCTGCCACGATCATCTTATCCTGTTTCAACTCCAGAAACCTAATCTCCATCTGGGTTTCCATAAACCTAGGGAAGTACTTGTCTAAGAAAAGTCGGGAAATCTATCACATGGGATCACAACATCAGTTTCTAGGTTTCGTTTGGACTCCCACCAATAGTTAGCTTCTCCTTTCAACATGTAAGAAGCGAAAATGGTCTTATGTCGTTCCTCAACTCCTAGAATCTCGAAGGACTTTTCTATCTCTTTGAGCCAGGCCCGTGCTTCAACGGGGTCAGCAGATCCTAGAAACTCTGGGGGTTTGAGGGACTTGAAGGCTCTAAAGACAGTAGATGTAGTCTATTGGGCAGCATGGGGCTGTGGTGGAATAGGTTGTTGGTTCAGATTTGCTCTTAGCAGTTCCATAAATTCATTCACGGGGTTCCCTCCCTGATGGGTATCCTCAGCCACTTCTTCTATATATTCTTCCTCATCATATTCATTATAGTCTATATCTTCTTCACTTCCCTCATTTACTACTGGGTCACCTCGTTGTTGGTTAACAGACTCTGCGGGCTGTGCCCTGGTTCCTCTTCTACGGGGTGGCATTATTCTGATAAGGAAAATTGGTCACATGATTATGACAGTTAGGTTATTTTATTCATATATAAGCATGTCATTTATTATTTAACAGGTTTTATAAAGTGCATTAATATAGACATTAATTCTTTAATAACTGCTTCGATATATATTCATAAGATCTCCCAATTATATCTTGGGGATGAAACAACTAGCCGAGTTCATACATGCCTGATTACAATCTATCACTGCTAGTTCTAAATACTGAAAGGAAAATACATAAGCCGTGTACCCTGAAAGGCTAGGAACGCTATCTACTACTAGCAATCCTATCAAAATTGGTGACAAGTCACTCAGCCTTCTTCAAGGTCTACATCTAGTCACTAATCTCTCAGTCACTATCACTGCGAGTGAGGTCACGCACCCTCCTCATCGCTCCTGCAATCATCATCTCTGCATCGACTACCGGGATGTATCCTCCCACTGATGTCATCCTCATCTGAACCCTGGTACGGAGCTCGATCCCATCGATCTCTCTACGGGCTATGGCTGGGGAAGCAGCTCTGAAGTCTCCGGGGTATCCTAGTCGGGTAGCTCTCTCAGCTGTCAGTGCCTGGCGTAACTCAGCAATACGGGCAGACGCTGCCGTGATCTCCGCGTTAAGCTGACTCACTACCCAGTCGTGTACGGCTACATGCATGGTCGCCGGTGGTGGTAGAGGTGAGTCTGGGTCGCTAGAGGATATGTTCTGGACCTCATGGAACTATGCTCGTATCGCCTCCTCATCATCATCATCCGTATAGGACATAGGGCTCTGGATCCCTGGGGGTGGTGTAGGAGAGCGAATAGCCTGGTGTGGGTACATCTCTACATCTCTCCATACTACGCCATTAGCTACGGGGATAGGAAGCTCAGTCTCCTCTTGTAGGACATCCTCAGTAGGGTCATTGTCTGAATCATTAATGGGTGGGCTCTCTGGCTCGGGAATAGGGTTATGCTCAAGAATCATGACATCATCAACAGGGTCAACCTCCCTCCTGAGCTCCAATGGTACCTGACACAATAGGCAAGGTGTTACTACCTTAGAGTTGGAATTCCCTTGAGGGTAAAACAGTCAAGACTACCCGTGTAGCCCGACGACAAACTCGACTTAAGCTCTAATTGATTGTTTTATTATTCTTAGGTCTACATATTTTATATCCTATCATTTCCAAGATTTGATAACCTAAGGTTCTGATACCATTTATGTGGCCCCCCAAAACCTGGGGTCAGGAGTCTCGGAAGCCACGCTATCTAAACTCATACAACTCACACTACAATATGTAAATAATCACGCTTCACGACCCCACACTTAACACACACACACTACATGTTATTGTCTTGGAAACGAACCATCATTACTAGAGAAATTTTATTACAACCCAAATGTAATTAGTCTTACCGGGGGTGACCTTTAAGTAAGGTTAATCCGCCGGCCGAATATACGCTTCTTATTTCATATTTTACATAAACCATACTTATAAATAAGCCGAACTATAAATAACTGAAAACTAATCCAGCTTATTCCGAGTACCTGAGGTACTGCACCAAACAATCTACGGAACAGCTGGCCATTTCCTACCCGTTTCCTGGTTGTGGTTCTCATGGCAGCCATCTTGATTCACTGTTGTGTTGTGTCAATTTAAGAAAACAAATGTGAGCTAAGATGCTCAGCATAATAATGTACAATATGAAAATGACTGTATAATAACATCATATATTATATATATGTTTTATTTAAAAGTAGATTTATCGGTGTCCCACACCTTCTTATGAGAATAATTCTTTTAAGGGGTTTTTATAACCTGCGAATACCTTAATAGTAATCCCAGCACCTAGGCTTGGGTTACGGTATTGCATATCAATTCCAATTGGAAGATTTTGGACATCTCACAGGAGCCACCGCATACGATGATCAGTCGTCCTACGGAAAGTAACCTTCTTTACTAGTAAAAGGACTAATACCGTCATCTCTCGGGTATCACCCTGGCCGCATTCGGGCTACGTGTCCCATTTTCGGGTATACACATACTTCACAAGTTCCTGAGTACACAAAGTACCTTCGCCTGCGGTACCTTTGGTAGCCCATCCAGCACACGTAGTACCAGAGTCTACCCCTCCATTGTCCTTCAACAGAATTCTATCCATCCCGGGAACTTGAACCACATCGAAGTTCCCCAAGCGTTTTGCTTGTTGATAGAGATAATTTATCTTTTTAGAGTATAAGTGTATATATATGTATATACGTACTTCCGAGAATTTCGGAGGAAGTACTAGGGATGTGAGTTGACCGTTGTCAACAGATAATTAATAAGGGAAAAAGTTTCTTCTTGAAACTATATTCAATATATTAATAAGTCGGGATAATATTCACCGACGATCTGAAATTATTCGAATGATACTTCTAAATCAGAAGGTATATCAGGATCTATGATCTTTAAATCAATAACAATCCTTAAATAAATAATCAATAATTAAATAGTAGTCTATAAATAATTAAATGATAATTGATATTCATCATACCTCGAATGAGTTATTCTTTTAAATGATTTATTTAAATAGTGTTCCTCAACTAGTTTGTGTTTACATAATTAATAATCTATAATGATTAATCGGGTTTGAAATAAATAAACGTTAAAGTATACTACTCCTATAATAAAGGAATACGTATATAATATTTAATATCCGAATCAATAAAATATAGTTGAGGGAATATGCTCATTGGGAAATCATTTTAAAAATTCGAGGTATTTTAATGTTTCGTAAGAGGATGATGAGTCCCTTTAAAATGTACTATTATGGACTTATATCCGTCCTATAATATCTCCGGAATGATTCCCGGGTTTTATCTTAAATCCCGACCGACCCTCGGTCTTCTATCATACATTACGCTTAAAGCGAAATAACATTTCACGATATATACTTATCGTACAACATCGCTATATCATGCGAAAATTCAAAACTACGTATCATGGCAAACATAGTATTTATGCGATGATAGTAAAACAATCTTTTCATAACACAACAGTAAAATGGAGTTGGGTTTGTTAACTTGCCTGGGTATCTCGAGGTGGAGGATGCTCTAGGTTCCGCTCGGAAATCTATAATCATAAACACATTTCATTTCGTTAGGTTCCGTCCTAATTCACGGTAATTCGCACTCATGCGCTACTCATTATACACCCTATCAACTCATACTACCCTTAACATTTCTTTTAAGTCAAAAACACTTTATGATATCTTGAGTTCATTCTCATTATCGTCGTCGGCTCCGCTTAAGGATTCTTACGGTTTCTACTCGCGCGGTCTCGGATCCGATATTTTTATAAAATTGAAAAATCATTATTTTCACTTGAAATTTTTTATAACAGTTAGGAAACTCCACATGTTATTCTCTGTAAAAATTTCATGATTTATGAATACTTTTAAGTCTATCCTTTATATTTTGAAAGTTCGTGATTTGTAGCAGTTTTTTCGCGTAAAACACTTTTACTAAAACGATCATAACTTTTGATCCGTAAATCAGAATTAAGCGATTCAAGCACCTAAACGATCCTTATAATATTGTCTATCTTAAACAAACGTTATTTCTTAAGAATCTACAGTTTACAACTTCGAGACTTTCTGCAGAAACCTAAAGTTACGGTTTGTTGTTTTTAACGAAGTTACGTTTACGATCGGGGTTTCGTTTATGCCTTAACTATGAACACAACCACCAATAATCATCATATCATCATCAACACACAAACTCCTCTCAAGAACATCATATTCTTGAGGCAACAACAACCAACCTTAAATCTACTTAACTTAATCATCAAGATTTCATAAACAACACTTAGTAAGCTAGGTTTACTAACACCCACTAAATGGATCTTAAACATGAACCTTAAATAAAGTTAGGCCAAAGATTTTTACCTTTCTTGAAAGCTTGATATGTGTTCTTGAGGATGGTGGAGGCTTGGAAGTGCTTGGTACGATTTTTGGAACCTAAAACCACCATTAAAATCAAGAAACCAAAGAGAGGTTACTATTCACACTATTCACTAGTGAGTTTCTTGAATTTATTCCACCCATCAAACCTTGATAAAAAGAGATGAAAGATTTTTCTTAACTTAGTTTAGTTTCTAGGAGGCTTGAGAAATAATTTTGGGATTTTACAAGAACTAGAGCTTGGAGTTTTGAATTGCAATTTCCTTCTTTTCCTTCAAATAGCCGAATGGAAGAAAAAATGGGGGTGGGGGGGTATTTATAGCACTTGGTTGCTTCTCTTGGATGAATTCTAGGTTGCTTCTTGGAAGGTGACTTGATATCTTTGCAAGTTGATCTTTATTCTTCCTAGGATAGCTTAGGTTTATTCCTTGTCTCCAAATCTATGGACAAATCTTTGTAGCTTGCTAGCTTACAAGCTAAACTACAAGGTTAGCTCCTTAGCACACTATTTGCTAGCTAGCTTGGTCATCCTAGGGTTAGCTTACTATTTGATAAAGTAACCATGGTTACTTCCTTACCATGGTTTAGTTAGTGCGTTACGTTTAATTAATCGTTTACGTGTTCGCTCGGTTACTTAAACGTTCCCCGCAATACTTATTCGTAAATGGTTCGCAATGTAATTCTTTTCGTATTTATTCCTTATATTTTTATTTATCCTAATTGAATATAAATCCGTAGGATTTTAATCTCGTAATTATATTGTGATTCATGTAGTCCTTAATAAGTCGTAATTACGGTTGTTTTTCAAAGTTCGTTTTCTTCGAAAACTAATAGCGTTTACATACACTTATTTGGTACGTATAGTCGTAATATCTATTCCGAAACTCATTTTCTTATGCACTATATAGTGTGGGCTCAAAAGTTTTTCCCGTCTGTCAGGGTTACTATTCATTAAACGTTTTACAGGGTCTCAAAAATTCGAGTTATTACATGTAGCTTCCAGAAACCTAGTCATCCTCACTTTCCATATGGGATACTCAGAAGGTTTCAATATGGGAACCCTAATAGTCTCGATTATGGATTTGAGTCTTTGGAGTTTCTTCAGTTTTGGTGGGCTTGGTTGGAGTTTTCTCTTCTTTAGACATGATTGTTTTGGATCTTTACTGTATATGTGTTAACAAATTGCTCCGATACCACTTGTTAGGTCACACACACTATAGAAGGGGGTTGAATACAGTGTATACTACAATCAAATCGAATTAAGAACACAAGTATGAAACACAGAATAATCTTATTAATAAAACAGTATTACAATGGAACCGTTTTCTCTCAGTGATGAACAAATATCACGAGAGCTTCTAGGGTTACAATGAATAATATTCCCGATCATGATAACACATATAGTGTAAACCCTATGATGTGTTTATATAGACACACAGTTACAAGATAAACTTCTAATTGATATCAAACATAAGTCTGCATCCTAAAATATATCAATTAGTTATCTTTTCCTCCAAGTATTTTATTCTTCATAGAATTCCTCTCCATGCATATCTCTTCTTGTGTTTGCGTTAATCTTCTTTCCTTCAATCAGCCACCTTCCTTATCTGAACGTCTTCTTAAGTCCTAATATTATCTCCTGATAAATATCTTCTGATATCTTAAGTTCTGATAACTTAAGTTCTGATATCTTAAGTTCTGACTTCAGTATAAGTATTGATTTCCAGTTAAGTCCTGATTTGTCCTGTTAGTTAGGATCTGAAAACTAAACACAAATCATTATTAGACATGACATCACAAATATATCTAACAGGGTTGAATATAGTGTAGAATATAATCAAATCGATTTTGAACACAAGTAATAGTAAACAAATATATTCGGTATAATAAACTCTGTTACAATGGAACTGTTCTCTCTCAGTGATGAACAAATATCACGAGAGCTGCTAGGTTACAATGTATGATCTTCTCGATAATGATAACACATATAGTGTAAACCTATGTCTGTGTTTATATAGTACACATTTACAAGATAACTTCTAATTGATATGGAATATAATTTTGTCTCCTAAAATATATCAATCAGATATCTTATACAATTTTTTCAGTCCTCTAACTCTTTCCATGCATATCTTCTTTTGTATTAGTCTCGATCTTCTTTCCTGTGAATCAGCTTCCTTCCTTAACTGTAAGTCCTCTCGTACTTAAGTTCTGATATCCATCTTCCGATAATCTAAGTTCTGATATCCTTAAGTTTTGACTTCTAGTAAGTACTGATTCCAGTAAGTACTGATATTTCCTGTTTGTTAAGATCTGAAAACTAAACATGAAACATATTAAATATGATATCTCAAATATATCTAATAGACTTGTATTTGAGCCAGAAGGTTTTTATTTATCATCCTTCTACTCATCATCATCCTTGTCATTTCTCAGATTAAATTAAGTGTTTGGCAACATGATGTCAGAATTCATTAGGTATCTATCTAGGATTTGTATCATCTCATCATCCTCATGCTTCTTGCTCCTTTTGTATTTTAGATCAGACTGCATAGTCATGATCAACCTCATGTTTGACCTGACAAAGTTTTTAAGAACAAGGAAATGTTTGCATTTCTTGGTTGTTGGACAAATGTAGACTACTCCTTTGTTTGGATATAGATAGGCTTAGGAAAAAGCTTCTATCTGTGCATTTTTGAGCTTATGGAAAAGTTGGGTATCTTCTGGAATAACTAGATTTAATCTGTCAATCATTACATCCAGTTCAGATGCTCTTAAGGTTTTAAGATTTGGAAGAGACACCTGAAGACATATGTCCACACCACCATCATTGATATTCACAACAATTCTTTTCTCCAAGAAATCATCAATTTTTACAACTACTGCCCTGATGAAGTTGATGTTCTTGGCCAAAGCTTTCTTGTAGGTCATGTAATTGTTTTGAAGACACATTCTTAGTACTGCAAGAAGTTCACTGAATTTTTGGTCTTGATTTGGTCCTTATACAGCTTTTAGAAGTCTTTTTTTTCCAACATTATGAGAGACTTGAGTCTGTGAAGAGCTTTGACCAACCTGAATAAGCTCTTTAGACTTAGATTTAGCATCCCTGGATTGTTGAATCCTCAATCTCCCCCTTAGTCTTGGTGACAGGCATGAGTAGGGGAGTTGGTAATTCTGGCCTTATTTCTTCAGGTAGTGAAGGCAGTGGTATGTTGAGCTTCCCCAAGATGGCCCCCAAAGCAACAGAATTCTGCATTTACAGATGCTTGTGAGAGTCCACCAGGGTTTTGATATCTTATTGTTGACTCTTTTCTAGAGAAGTTAAAGCCTGAACTTGAGCAGGCATTTGAGGTTTCTAGAGAAGCAACTTGTGCCTTGAGATCTTGAATGTTTTGAGTAGATGAGCCTGAAGTAGAGATAGTAGGAAATGGTCCAAATGAAGCTTGCACATGCTTCTGTTTTTATCAATAACCAAAGGAGAAGGAGTGTATCTTGCAGTATACATTTGATCCAGCTTTCATCTTATGTCATTAGAGTTTGTGATGTGATCTTGAACTACCTTGTGCAAAGCTATAAAGGATTCTTTGAGTTTTCTGACACTCTTGTCTATCCCACTTAGATCATACCTTGACATTTGTTCTGAAAAGGTTTTGAATTGCTTCTTGATCTCAGTCTGAGAAGGGATGATTTGATCCATCTTTTCCCTCACCATCTTCATAATTTTTTCTTGATGTCCATTCAATATGATTTGAAGTGTCTTTCCATAATTGTGGAAGGCCTTGATTTGAGCTTTGTATACATCATTAATGGCATCATACACCTCCTAAGGAGTTAGGGATCTAGCATTGCTTCCCAGAATAGTGATGTACTCCTCCCTGAATTGAGCTAGCACATCATCGATTTTAATAAAGAATTTCTTATCTAGCCAAACATCACAGTTTGCATCCTGACCAGCTTCATCAATAATTTTTGCTTAATTTTCTTCAACATTAGCCTGGTAGGTAAGCATGATAGCTTGATAGTCCTGGTTTGACATGTTGGATGTGAGAAGCTGTTGTGATATTTGTGCAAGGCTTCCAAGCTGATCAACTCTAAGATCTTCAATGGTTGAAGGTTGATCTGCAGTTTCTTAGAGCCACTGGGAGATTAGGTGAGGTTGAGAGGTTGATGGTTGGTTTGTTGGGTGAGAAAGTGACATAGTATCAGAACCACCTGTGAAAGGAGTCACAGTTAGACTCACAGATTGCTATATATTTGTGATAAGTTGTTGTTCCTCACATGTGGTGGGAACCTTCAATTGAATTGGAGGGGATTTTACTGGGTTACTGTCATTTACACCAGTCTCAAATCTTTGTGTATCTTGCACCATACTGTCACTTAAATGTCCTATTCTTGCCTCCTCTATGATAGACGCATTGGAAATTATACTCCTAGCATCTATTGCTAATGCAACTTCTGATAGGGTTTTGAGGGGATTTTTTCCTGAAACAGGAACCTTCAATTAAATTGGAGAGGATTTAAATAGCTCTCCCTCAGGAGTACTACCCTCAAACCTTACAGTCTGTGAAGACTGATTTGCACATGAAGGTGCATTTTTAACCATCATGGGGTCTTCAGTAAAAACTGATGAATCCCCCATATTTATGATGGTGTCATCAAGGTCTACCCCAGCTAGTAGCCTCTCACCATCTGAATTTGGTGTCTGGGTGGTGAGCAAAGTTTCTTGAACCAAGTCACTTGAATGGGGCAACACTTGAGGATTTGGTTGAAGTGTTTCAGTATAAGAAGAAGAAATATTAGATATAAGAGTTTGAAGTTTAGGACTGAGCGTTGGCATCTCCCCCTGAATGGATGAGGGAGCCTCAAGAGATGTGCTCTCCTTGTGTGTGCCATCCTTATTTCTCCTACCATACACTTGGATTTGTTCAAGTGTTGGCTGTGCAGACTCTTTACAAGATGCATTGGGGAGAATGCTCTTTTCAATAGAAACATCATGTTAAGAGGATGTCTCTAGAATCTGTTTTGTCCCCATTTGTACAACTACATCCTTTTGGGAGGATACAGAGGTGGCTTTAGTGGTCAACTCAGTTTTCTTAGCCTTCTTTGTTTTTCTGACCAAAGGTGACTGAGGTTGTACTTGTACCACACTACTCTCATTCGTAACAGTAAGGGTTATCTTGTAACACCCCCTAAATCCGGGGTCGGGGATCCGGGTTGTCACGAGTTCCATTTCCCTTAATAACACCCAATCTTAATAAACAATCAACTACTCCGTACTGTGACCCCACACTAAACACACACACCACAAGTTATAGTCTCAGAGATGAATATCCAAAAATAACATGAGTCATTTTATTCCACAATTATATGCCATTACACCTTAAAAGGGTTTCTGAATAAATTTACATTTCTTTGCCATTATTACAATTCATAAAGATACATAAGTCTGGTACATCAAAAGTTGAAAGCCTAGCCTATTGGTAGTTCCTACCTCAGCTACAGCGACATCAAAGCCTATAGGAAACTGCGGAACGTTTCCTATCCGCTCGCAAATTGGGAGCTTGGTCCTGTTCATCTTGTCTATCTGATGTTGTGTGATGAAAGAAGAAAGCAAGGGTGAGCAACAAGCCCACCGAAATAGTATGTATAATAATTTACAATATATGAGCATTCTCATAATACTCAAGAAAGTCTTGGTTAAGAAGAAATGAACCAAGTTGATATCTTAACACGACCAAGTCACAAAATATTCAGTATATACACTCATATATACTTTTCACAATCTTTGAAATCCTCTGACATGTATAATATACACAGAGTTCCAGTTTATAACTGTATAAAAATATCGTTGCAAGGTGATCTCATATATCTAACCTTGTCTCAATGTTTTTCTGAAAATCTTTGACATGCATAAGATAATCATTAACTAGATATAAGTTCAAAAGATGAAGTTACAAGATACTCCAATATACTTATATCTTTTCCGAATACTACTTGAACTACCCCCGTTCAAGTTATAATTAGTTTCAAAAGTTCATCACACTGATGAGACTACAAGATAAGACTTGAATATATTCAATCTTTGAAATATCATTTGAAAGAAATGAAGTTACGAGATACTTCATTAAGTCCCGATATATATATATATACATCTATATATATATATTTCATACACTCCTTGAAAACCTCTGTTATGAAAATTATAAACAGAGTTGCAATATCCAATGAATTTTGGAAAGGAGAAAACCTTGGCATAAACCTGATATCTTGCTGATCAGGCAAAGATACCAATAAGTAACCTTTTCTACTAGTAGATGGATGAATTCCCCACTGGTCATCACCTTGGCCGCATTAGGACCTATGCTGGACTGCCACTCAGCCACTTACGCATTGATGGACTCCCGCTGAGCCACTTACACTTTCATGGACGCCCACTGAGCCCATGTTGCTTATGCCGACTCAAATAGATGGACTTACTTCCTGAACGTTGGGCAAGTAATCAAAATGTTTTCTCAAAACAGCAACCTTGTTGTGAATATAAAATACACCACAGAGCCGGATCCCTCAGGTTTTGAGCGAGTATTTAAATCTCCTTTGAAAGGAAGATCTTAAATATAAAAATGAGTTTTGGGATCCGCTCTAACTTTTAAAATCATTTTGAAGACTCGAAAACATTTTTAAGAATGTTTGGAGTAATGCTGATTTAATAAAATAAATCAGTCCCGATATGTTGGAGAATATCTGAATATTATTATTTAAATAATATTCCCATTAGGATAATCTTTATAAAAATAATTGAAGTAGAAGTTTTACAACTCATACTTGAAATGAATAATAAATAACCAAAGATATACTTATACGAAAGCACGATCTTTATTTGAATAATAAAAAATAAGTTTGATTATCGAAACATTATTCTTTAATAAAATAAAGAATATTATTTAATAAAATAAGCGGAGTCATAAGTCCTCGAATGAATATTCAAAATAATATTCATTAAATAAAGTAAGCGGAGTCATAAGTCCTCGAATGAATATTCAAAATAATATTCATTAAATAAAATAAAGTTATCGAATAAACCTTATTCGATTAATAGTTTTGAAAACTATATCAATATATATATATATATAAATATATATATTATACTCGGGAACATCGACTCCCGGTTTAGAAAATGTTCACCTTTGGGTCCCCTATACTAAGGGTATACGCAACTTCTGCTTATCTCTAGCATAGGTATTATGCAACTTATAAGCATTTGAATCAACAATTAGATATCAAGATTACGAAATAGACATGCATATATACCATATCAGCATGCTCCAATATATCGCAAAATTTGCTAATAACAATCATGCACTTATCACAAGATTATGCATATACATATATTTACATCACAATAACAGTATAACGGGTTGAAAACTTGCCTGAGCGACTGGGGGTGGTAAAAGGCCTGGGATGAGTCTGGTAACCTATAAACAACATATAAGTTGGAATTAAACCAAAGTCACTTAAGAATCTAAACTTTAATCAATTAGACTCTAACGCTCGCTTTTGCGCTTAACGATTCACTTAAGTCGCTCGAGTACCCTCGGCTCCACCATTTTTAATAAATTGACCATTAAGAATTTTAAGGCGATTCTTTCTCGAATACCCTACCAACTGCCTAATACACTTTACATAAATGTTTCATACTCCAATTATTCATTTAAGGGCCTTAACCAAGGTTTCAAAGTAAGGTGAGGGGTAATGGTTCGTTCGCGAAACGTCGTTACTTAAAACGGTCGTTTCTCCTAAACCGTACATCGGATTCAAGCGAACCACATATCAAAATGAAGATCCTAACATGAGCTATCTAAACATGGTAAAGGCTAGAATCTTTCAGTGAGTTCATGGTTCTTAAAGTTAAGAACAGAACAGTTAAGGAAAATCAGGCATTATGACGTTTATTTTTACGCGATTTCCAATTTAATTAACACTCTAAATTATCATCAATTCACTCACAACCACCAATAAAACAATATTCAACCATCATAATACAAACTCAGTCCCCAACTCCAAGTTTTACCAATTTATCCAACCAATCAAAGACCCAATATTCAAAACCAATACAAATCCACCAAAACTACTTATAATCAAAGATCAAACCTTAATACTAACAATACTTCAATAAAACTTAATGGAATCATAAAATCAAAGCTAGAGTTTGAAGTTGATACCTTCCTTGGTAGGTGTTAAGTTGCTAGGAAGCCTTAGGGAGCCTTAATCTAACCTCCTACAAGCTTGATCTTTCCAAAGAAATCAAGAACACAAAGTTAGGTTTTGAAGTTTCTAAAAGTCAGATTTAAAGAACTGTAAAAATGAGGGTCTTACCATGCTTATTTGGACAAGAATTGTGAACAAGAGTTATAGGCAATCTCAATACCTTTCCAAAGAGCTATAGAACACAACATTTGAGTGAGTATTGAAGGAGATATGGTAGTTTCAAGTTGTTGCTCTGGTTTTGGCCGAGAGCTTTTGTTCTTGGAAAGCAAAAGACAACTTCTAATTTGTGTTTTGTGATTTGTTTTGCCTTGGCTTGGTTGCTACCTTTTGTTTGTTAATTAAATTGTTACCATGGTAAAAATTGTGTGGCTCACAATCAACCAACCAATCCTTCCCACTTTGTCATGCTCATGTCATCTGCTTATGTCATCTTGTTACACTTGTCTTCCTCTTGTTGGTGTGATGACATCATCATCCATTAACCTCTTTGATTAACCCCTAATTACTTGGCTAATGACCGCTGATCTGTTATACGGTTCGCTTAACTTTCGTTCTCGTTTATCGTTTGAGGGATCATACCCGGGATCTTATTACTTGGGTTCCCCTAAACCTTTCTCAATATTTTATATTCCTTTTATGATCATCTCTTATAATCCTTGAATTAAATCCTTTTAATCATGTTACCTTATACTCAATTCTTTCGGTATCTGGTGGATTTTCGGGAAAAATCAAAGTGTTCGAATTTGGATTCTGACGATCTTTACATACATTTATTTACTTTATGGAATACTAATACGATCTTAGAATTTCCATAACAGTACTCCTATATAGCGTGGTCTGATAATTTTCCTTAATCAGCATCATCAGCAAAAGTTACTATTCATCCGTGTTTCAAAAATTCCAAAAATTGGGGTTATTATATATCTCCTTTCTCTTCTTTTTACTCACTTCACCCTTTTGAGAGGATGAAGTGGTTGGTTTTCTAGCTGCTAATTGGTTTGAAGTAATGGTCTCAGCTTGGGAAGGTCCATGTTGGTTTTCCTGTATTTGAACTTCTACAGGTTCAGGGACCATAGTTGTACTAGATTGTACATTTGATCTCATGTCAGGCATTGGGTAAGGGTAAGTCTTAAACCTCTCCATCATGAATGGAGTGGTTTTCGGACTTACATTTACCTTGTTCTTTGTAGTAAGTGAACCAAATATTATTTTGGACACTTGCTTACAATTGCCTATTTTAGTGATATCTATACCATTCAACAAATGTATGTCTGTTACTTTATGATTTAAAGTAGACATAATAAATCTAGGGAAGAAAATTTCCTTACCTCTTGCAGACTGGGGCATAGTTAGCCAGGTGGCAAGTTCTTCCAGGATCAATAGACCAACATTCAAGTGTCTTTTATGGGCTATTGAGAACACCAGCTTCTGCACCACACTTGAGATATTGTCATACCCTGTCTTCCTGCATATGAAGGCCCTAACTATAAATCAAACACAAAGGACCATTCTTTCCTTAGGTTTGTTCTATTCAAGCTTGCCAGGTTGATTCTTCCACCATAGTTGATGAAGTCCATGAATTCAGCAAGCTCATCTTGTGTTGGCATATCCACTAGATTTGCAGTTGAAAGAAGCTGCATTCACATCTTGCTCATTGAACTCCATCTGTTGGCCTCCAAT
Source organism: Apium graveolens (assembly GCF_009905375.1). NCBI lineage: Eukaryota > Viridiplantae > Streptophyta > Magnoliopsida > Apiales > Apiaceae > Apium > Apium graveolens. Next base: position 152,645,015 of record NC_133650.1, read on the forward strand.
TGTGCAAGCTATCACCAAAGATACAGAGTTGTCATTCATGACAATTCTCACCACAGCTGTTGTCCAAAACTCATGCAGAACATCCAAGTATAAGACAGGGTTAGCAGTTAAAGCTCCTGCAAGATAAGATTCAAACCCCTTGAAACTATTAGAGGCTTGGTTAGCATCAGTAAAAGCTAGGTAATCGGTTCCTTTCTCTAGGGTAGTAGCTCTAACAATATTGAGTGCCATTGTTGTTTAGTGAGAGTAAATGGGTAAGAAAAATTAGTGAGAAATAGTTTAAAATGAGAGAGAAATCGGTTTTGAATTGAAAAAGCTAGGTCACTTAGAGTTCTCGAAGGCATAAGTATATGTACCGAGATTTCTGGGTATTTATAGTAAAAGTAGATGACTTATCGAGAAGTCAAAAATAGTTTGGAGTATACTTATCGAGAAGTCATTTTGAAGGTGAATTACATATCGAGAAGTCATTTTAATTTACTCTTTTTGAGAATTAAAAGGTAACTTATCGAGATGTCAAATAAATACCCAGTTTGTCCAAAATGGATTGAATTGTTTCCAATTTTTATTTGAAGAAATTAAAATAAAATCAGAATAATTTTGTCAAAAGTATTTTACCAAAATAATTTATTGGATTAAATTATTTCAATTCTGAGTTATCTGTAAATCTAATAAATATGCTTGTAGAGAACTCTGTGAGTTAACACTATTAGAGAACTCTACAATGACTTATCGATATGTAATAATAAAGCTTATCGAGAAGTCAGTAAATTGACTTGTCGATAACTCACTCGAGAAGTCTTAAAATGACTTGTTGATAAGATAATTAGACTTATCTAGAACTCAGTTCTCTATATACTTTTGATCACTTTGATTTTGTCTTGTGTTTATTTTACATATTAAATAAATTAACATTTTGACAGTTTTCTTAGAAATGAAAAACTCTGAGCTGAATTTTTATTTTTAAAAAATAAATATGCAGAAGAGAGTCTTGTTTATGGTACCTCTAGTAAAACCATATTTGAGTAGGAATTCTAAAAATGTATCAAACCAAGCTTTAGGTGCCTGCTTTAGTCCATATAGAGCCTTGAGTAGCTTGTACACACAATGTAGAAATTCTGGATCTTCAAAGCCAGGTGGCTGTTGTACATAAACTTCTTCTTCTAACTCACCATTTAAGAAGGCACTCTTGACATCCATTTGATATACTTTGAAATTTGAATATGCAGCAAATGCTAGAAAAATCCTTATTGCTTCAAGTTTTGTAACTGGAGCAAAAGTTTCATCATAATCAATTTCTTCTTTCTGTGAGTAGCCTTTTGCAACCAACCTTTCCTTGTTTCTGATAACTATACCATTTTCATCCATCTTGTTCCTGAACACCCATTTTGTTCCAATTACACCTTTGTTCTTTGGTGTAGGAACCACCTCCCAAACTTTGTTTCTTTCAAACTGATTAAGCTCTTCTTGCATGGCAGATATCCAATCAGGATCCATTGGAGCTTCTTCAGTTTTCTTGGGCTCTACTTGAGACAAAAAGCATGCATGTAGGCACTCATTTGCAGTTGCACTTCTAGTCCTTACACCAGCATTTGGATCACCAATTATTGTATTTGGATTGTGACTCATATCCTATTTTATGGTGTGAGTTTGTTGACCAGTGCCTTCATCATTTTCTACATTATTGGTATGACCGATAGATCCTTCTTCTTTTTCTCCCCCTAAGTTTGTGCTATCAAATTCAGGTGTTTGAGAGGAGCTTCCATTTCCATGATTTTCCTGTTCAGTAGACTCTTCATTCATCATTTGTTGTGTATTGACTTCACCTTCTTCATCAGAATCACTGTTAATGTTGAGATTTTCAAATACAAGGGCTTCAGCTTCATTATCATCAAGGCATTTCAAGCCTGGAAACTTGTCATCATCAAAAGTCACATATGTGCTCTCCATGATTTTCTTTTGATCAATTACATAGACCTTGTAGGAAGTTCTCTCCAATAAATATCCCAGAAAAATTGCTTCAAAAACCTTTGAGTCAAATTTTACCACATATTCAGAGTTGTCTTTTAAAATGTAACACTTGCTTCCAAACACGTGAAGATGCTTTACAGTAGGCTTTCTTTTAGACATGATTGGGTAAGGTGATTTTCCATGTATCTTGTTAATGAGATATCTGTTTTGAGTGTAGCATACAGTATTCACAGCTTCATCCTAAAAACTAGTTGGAAACTTGGCATCTTACAGCATTGTTCTTGCAGTTTTTACTAATGTTCTGCTCTTTCTCTCAACTACCCCATTTTGTTGAGGTGTTCTAGCAGCAGAGAATTCTTGAACAATGCATTTGTTTTTGCAGAATTCACTCAATGTTACATTTTTGAATTCTGTCACATTATCATTTCTCAATCTCTATACACAGTTTTGATCTTTAGCCTATTTTTCTCTCTTCTTTATGTGCTCAATTATGATGTGTGGAGTTTCATCTTTAGAGTGCATAAATTCTACCCAAGTATATCTTGAGAAATCATCACCATCGCAAGTGCATATTTGTTCCTTGAAATTGATAAGACATTTACTGGCCCAAACAAGTCCATGTGAATAAGTTGCAATGATGTACTTATGGAATTCACAGTTTTTAACTTGTGACTTGATCTTTTCATTTTTCCTTTCTGACAAGCTCCACAGACTTCAATTTGAGCAAACTCTAATTTTGGCATGTTTTTCATCAACTCTTTCTTGACCAGAGTGTTGATTGCCTTGTAGTTTAGATGGGAGAGTTTTTTATGCCATAACTTGCTTTGCTCTATGGATGCCTCGGTGTAGAAGTAAAAAATTCCATCCTTATTTGTCGAGTCCAAGTCTGCAACAAACAAGCTTCCTTTCCATGCTCCTTTTAGAGCAACTTCATTGGTTTTCTTGCTGATGAAAATACATTCATCTTTGTCATATAGAACTTTAAAACCTTTATCTGCAAACTGGATGACACTGAGAAGATTTACTTCAAGATCGGCTACCAATACTACATCATCAATGACAATATTTCTAGAAACAATATTATCATATCCCATTGTGAATCCTTTATTTTTGTCTCTAAAGGTCACCCAAGGACCAGCCTTCTCCTCAAATTGTGATAGCAGGGCCTTATCACCTGTCATATGCGTGGAGCATTCGTTGTCTATGATCCATATGACCTTCTTTATTTTGCCCTACACACAATGATTTTTAAGTGTGTTTAGCAACTTAAGTAGTGTTGGGTACTTTTTTCTTGTTAACTGATTTAGCAGAAGTTGAGTTAGAAGTCTTCGAAAGAATAGTATTCATGATGTTTGTGCATTCTCCCTTGCAGTTGTAGATCCAATACTGACTTTTTTGAGATCTACTCTCAGCTTGTGGTAACTTTTCTTTACTTTTAAATTACAGGGAATGCAGTCAAACTTAGCATAAAATGAATAGGGATCATTTGCCTTGGCTTCATTATACTTGCAGGCTCCATCAATTGGCTTGCTAACCATCTTTTCACAAAGATAAGTTACGTGATTTACAAAGCCACACTTTTCACATTTTTTTCTTGGAGCATCTGCAACATAAGCAAAGTTGTTGCTTTTGTTTATTCCAATCTTCCCATTTCTATTCTTCTTCTTTTTTCTTGCATCTTCAGTTTTTATATCCTTGACAGATGTCTTGGAATCTTGATTATCCATGAGCTTCATTTTAACTTCAGTAACAGGAGAGCTTTATTCATTTGTCTTTGTAGCATCTTCATCTGCTAGCTCATGTTTGATTATTAATTCATTTTCACTAAAGTTAATTTCTCCAGCCTTGAATACAGGTGACTTAACTTTTCTCAGTATTACTGGGACATCTTCACTAGCAATGCTCTTGTCTTTATCATCTGCAACTTTCTTTTTGCTGTTCAAGGCCTCATAATCAAATCCAATATCTATGTTAGCACATGGTTTGTTTTTCTCATGATATAATCCAACCAAATCAAATGCATTCTTGAAGGACTTTAATTTGACTTCATTCTTCTCTAGCTTCTCCCTTAACATTACTTCAATCTCATTCGCACACTTGAGCTTGTTCTTTTAATACGCATTTTCTTATTTCACAGCTTCAAGCTCTACCATCAACAATTCAGTTTCTTGTTTCTGATTTTCAAGCTTTTCATTTATCTTTTTTAGTCTATTAACCTCTTCATTAGCAGCAACCATACTTGTATGAATGTGAAACATTTCTGTGCTCATCTTTTCAACAGTTTCCTTATACTGATTCATATTTAAATCAATGGTGGTAAGAGTTGGTACCTGTGTTTTTTATGAGGATGACTCTCCTTGATCCAAGGCCATTAATGCATAATTTCCAACTTCCTTATCTTCATCATTATCAGTATCATCCCAACTCTTTCCCTCTGCAATTTAAGCTTTGCTTTATTGTTTCTTCAGAAGAGCTTCATACTTTGCTTCGAGTTCAAGATAAGCTTTGTCTTTCTTTGCTTTCTTGGGTTTCCTGCATTCTATAGCAAAATGGCCTAGGTCATTAAAGTTATAGCACCTTATCTTTGATATGTGAATAGATCCAGTTTTGTAGCCATTTTTACTATCAGGTGTGTACTTCCCTTTTCCTTTCCAGCTGTTGTCTTTGTTGAATGATTGTCCTTTTCTCTTAAAGAATCTTGACTTCTTTACTCTAATGATAGAGAACTTTCTTTCCAGATAGGCCATAGCTTGATCATGCTCATCAAGTTCATCCAGGTTGTAGAACTCATCTTCTTCCAATTCCAGTATGACTTGTTCCTGTGAATCATTATTTCTTTGCTCACTGGTTGGGACACTTGGAGTCTGGAATCTTGGCTCATTATTAGAGGTCTGGCTTTCATTAATAATAGGAGCACTTGAACCATCTACAACATGCCCTAGACCAGCTCTTAATGATTTCCTTTGAATCATTTCCACTTCTTATGTTTTTAAGATTCCATATAGAACATCCAGAGTTAATCTGCTCAAGTCTCTCCCTTCTCTGATTGCTGAAATTTTCTGTTCCAAATGGTCAATGAGTGTGAGAAAAAACTTCAAGTTCACTTCTTCAGCTTCATAATATTTATCATATAGCTGCAAGTCATTAATAAGCTTTTTAAACCTTTCAAACACATCAATAATATTTTTCTTTGGCTTAGCCATTAAAATCCTCATACTATGAAATTAGTATCCTTCTTTGATTTGACCTAACTTCCTCAGTTCCTTCATACAATATTTCTATCTTTTCCCAGATCTGCTTAGCAGTGTCACAGTTGACAATGTTGTTGTTCATTACATTGTCAAGTGACTCTATTAAGATCAGCTGCAAGCCACTATCCAGAGAGACTTTTTCTTTCTCAGGCTCAGTGTATTCAGAAGGATATTTAGGAGCATTATTATAACGACTCGTATATTTTTATATTTAATTAAAGTGTAATTATGGAATTATTAAATGAATAATATATGTGGATAGCTTATGTCAGCTATGTGTTGTTTTACTTTTATATATGTGTGTGAATTATGGTGTCCAGGGAGGTTCGTATAATTAATTATGGACTTGTATTGACTTGTTCTTACTTTTAAAAGTGGATTTAATACAAGTTTATTTGTGTAAATATGTGGATTGTCTCTAAAATTATTTTTATGACTTTATAATCTCAATAATTATTTTTGGGATTTTATAAAATTCATAAATCAATATTTCATCAATTATTTAACCCTGTATGATTTTATGATTGCATTTATTTGTAAAATCTGTATTTAATCCCCGAATTCTTTAAAAATTATGAAACTTACACTTATTTAAGTTAGGAATATTCCGGGAATTTTAAAATTATTTTGGGAATTTTCGGAATTAGTTTTTAGTGCGTGTTGTTTCGTTATATTGATAAATCCATGTATAAATTGTGTTTTAAAACTTATTTAAGAATTACGAAGCTTATGTTTTTATTTACTCTGAGTTACTTTTAACATTTTAAGATTTATTTTGAGATTATTTCGATAGTTTCCGCGTATGAGATATATCGTATTATTACGATTTGGTATTATATTTTTGGCTTGTAGTCCGGAAAACAGCCACGTGTCCCTTTTTATTGGACACGCGGCAGGGCAGAATGGGGTTGGCTGATTAACATCACTTCTGTATCTCTCTCTCACCTCATCCTCTCAGTCTCTCGGTTCTCTCTCCCCTCTCTTTCTCTCCCAGTTCTCTTCTCTCTCTCTTGCGTTAATTTCTTCATTTTTTTTCTGATTCCCTTGCTCCGGCTATGGGTTCATCGCGGCTGTTTCTCCCCTATTTTGGTAAGACGCCTCCTGAATTTCAGGTTGTTGGTGGTTTCAATTTCCGTTTTGTTTTATGATGTATATATACATACGTATATATGTTGTGTGTGTAGCAGGAGTGTGTGTTGTATTGCTTTGTGCCCCTGTCCTTTTTTTCCCCGGCCGCCGCCGTGTGTTTTCCGGCGAGGTGGCCGGCATACGCGTGCTGCCTGTGCGTGTGTTCAGTTGCATTCCTGTTATATGTTCTGCGTTGTGCGAATTGATTCCGTGACTCTGGATGATGGATTCTTGTGTATATGATTTTTGTTTCTGTGTTTTCCGGCCATGAATTACGGCCCTGTGTTTTGGGCGCGTACATACGCGCGTGTTGATGGTTTCGTTTTAAATATCATACTGATTTTCTGCAGGAATTTGCTTGATTGGGTTATGTGAGATAAAATATAAAAAATTTTTGCGGAAAATATTTCGAATAATTGACGGAATTTCGCGTTGGAAACCCGAGAATTAATCGGGTACCCGCGAAATTTTGTCGCCATCCGCAATGACTTTTTACGAGCGGACGGTGGACAGTGATGACGTTGTTCTGAGTCCTACAAATTAAAAATATAAAAATATGAATAATAATTAGTAAATATAGAATTTATGAATTTCGAATGATATTACTGGTATGAATTGGTGATTGGGATTTGTGCAATTGGATTGTGATTAGGTTGTCGTTATAGTTGTTGAGAATTGGTTTGACGTCGAATTGTTTGACGGGTTAGTCCGATAATTAAAGGAGGTGCTGCCCGATTTCCGAAGAATCGAACTAGGGAAATACGGGAGCATATCTAGTAATTATCGGCTGTCGAATGAGTATATATAAACATATATATATGCTTTATACAAAATATGATTGTATGTTGTGATGAAATATTTTGCCAAAACCAATAACCCTAATTTCATAAATGACGAATATACGTATTTTCTGAAAAATGAGCACCGAACCAATTTTCGAGAACGTGAACCCTAATTGTGGTGTCTGTTATTATAATATATATAATTACGAGTCGGGAATCGTTATCGTTGGGTAGAATTAGTATCGAGGATATGTCAAGCATACCTAGACGTCTAACGTTGGGTCTTTCGGCTCTGTAGGTATTATTCAATGGACTCAAGAAGTGATATCGAACTAAAGATAATCTAGTGATCAGTCGACAAAGGCAGCGAGGTTCCTAAGCGAAGGACCTGGGCGTTGAAGTCGGATCCAGGATAGTCTGATAGTAAGGCGATAAAACCGAGTGTCCAAGTTAGTTCAAGGTCAATCAGAGATAGTCGTAAAGCTCTGCAAGGCAAGTACCCCTGACCATTCTTTTATGGTTCAGTGCATATAAATAGCTAATTGTTTTATTCTCGTAATGGAACAGAAACGTTTTAAGTTACGTATCCCCTGTAGTTATAAATCACTGTTTTCAAGCTGTTTTGGGGAGAAGTAACTTCGAAAGGTACCTATCTCGAATGGAATGATTTGCAAAATGGATTTTATATGTGTGCTGGTTAAATAAATGATTTTGAAAATGAGATGGGTACAAGTGTTTTGAAAACTGGATAAAATGGTCAGATATGGGATACATTGGGGCCAGAGTAGGCCTATTGAGGTGGCGTAAGAGGCTAATTCGGTTGTGCGCACTATAAAACCGATTAGTCCAGTAGGTCAGAGACCTAGCTAGTCTCTGAGTTCCGGAACAGGTAAATGGGATGGCAGTTAGAGCCATCTGGTGTTGATAGTCTGATCAGCTGTTTTCACATATCCGCTATGTATTTGATTGGGATTTGTGAATTACATAAGAGTATAAGTAGTTGATACAGCGGTTTTATAAAATGATTAGCATGCTAAAATTTGGACTCTGGTATTTTTACAGCACACTGCTACATTGTTTTGATGAAGCATGCTAGATTTGATATCCAGTTTATACCTGTTTTACACGTTTCTGGCAAGATATGAATTATGTTCCTATAACTGCTTTACTTTAAACTGTTTTACTTGTTATTCATATAGTGCTGCTGCTGAGCAAGCAATTGCTCACCCTTGCAGGATATTTTATATGTATTGCAGATGCCTAGGAGATTCTTGTGCGGTAGTCAGGGCAAAGTTCCAGCTCCTTTCGTGTCAGGCTCCTCTGAGGTAGTTGTGTTCAGACCAGATGAGGTCTGTTGAGTTGCTGCATTAAATTAGTGGTCAGGATTGTGTTAGGTAATTTGGGTTATGTTAGTTGAGTAACCTAAGTCATACTTAAACCTGGAAAAGGTCTTGGTAAAAGGGGTCGTAGTTATGTATTATTAATGAGTTGGACTGAATTATGATTGTTAATATTATTGTTGGTGACGTCAACTCTTGACCCCGGGGTTGAGGCCGTCACAGTTGGTATCAAAGCCACAGGTTTGAGTCCCTGATTTAGGTTATGGGTAGAGTCAAAAGGGTGAAGAAAGGTTTGTAGATAGATGTGAGTCAGCAACTCAACCAGAGGAGTAAGTCTATGGGTTTAGTAAAGGGTTTTGGAAATGTAACCCTGACGTTTGTTGAGGATTGGCTGGAACTGCCCTAACCTAGAGTATGTTTCCTTCGTATATGTACTATTAGTAATGTCCAATAGAGATTTCTAGTTTTCCTTTCGAGAAAATGAGTCAGATTACGAGAATTCAGCATTAAGCGGGCCCTTGTTGTGTCAGTTGAGAAGACGCCAACGTTATTTCTAAATATTACCATTTTTATGTCAAGGGATGTTATTGGCCCGATTGTGTGACCTTGGTGAGTTCAGATAGTATGATAATAGTCATTCGCTGCTATGACGTCCAAGTTTCATAGTGAATGTGGATCAGATCGGGAGGTGGTATTTTGAGCCCTTCTATTTCGTCCTTGAAATGTATTTTGTTTCCAGAGTAACTGTTTCTTATTCCATAAGTCGCTTATCTTTCCGGTGAGGAAGTTGTGAACCCGAAGTAAGTTACTTAGGGTTCTGTTGATCTCATTACAAATCAGATTCTTTCTTTTCTACTTGTGAATTTCTTATCGGAACATTGTTTCTTTCCTTGGTGACTTTTTCGGGTGATTGGGGCAAACAATGCATATGAATTGACCATTTGTCTATGTGACAAAAGGGTCTGGTGGGATGCCACCGAATTATGAGTTGTGACCGTATGGTACTAAGACCGGCCATCTTATGTACTTGTATGGTTACTCTCAGTCATACCTATGTTTTCTTCTTTTGTCCTCCACGTATCATTGATTCTTTGATTTTGAAATTTTATTTGAAGTCTCGAGGTTGTGGATTGTCGGTAGCCTTTGTAATTAGACAGTCTTGGTCATCGAAAGTAGTTGAGAGTTGACTGTCTGGAAGAAATATAAGATGTACCTTGGATTGCTAGCTATCTCAGAAACGATAATAGTAGAGAGGATTTATGATTCGATATTGAAGGTTGCGGTTTTAGAAAAGTTAAACCGTGGAAGATGGGTCAATTGTAAGAGATAAGAAGTCGCCTTGGGAAGAGTGGTTGAATGAACCTCAGGCTAGTGCGTTAGCCAAGTCTATGATTCTTAAGATTAATTTGACTTATCAGTTTACTTTTTTCAGGTGATGCCTAGGATAGCCGTTTAGCTTTGCGGTATATGGAATTTGTTAATGTTGTATTTTATTGATACTAAAAGGTTGCTCGGTTGTTGTTGTATTGAGAAAGCATACCATAACGTTTAGTACCTTTATATTCCAGTTTTCTGCGTTGTTGTTGATTCTGCTACTATTATCGTTGTTATTATTGCTAGTGTTGCTGATCTAGATATCTTTTATAAATGGAACCTAAGAATGGGGACATGGGTGCTTTAATAGGGCAGCATTTTCCTGACACGAGTGCACCTTTTGAACGGTGATATTTTGTTATACATTCCCATTATGTTTTGAATAAATTCCCTGTTATATTTCAGGAAAATGCCACCCAAGAAAGCTATCCAGTCTAAAGGAAATAGTAGTAGTTTGGCGGAGGTTCCAGTTATAAATGAAATTCTAGACTTGTTGCGCCAGCAGCAACAACAACAGTTGTAGCTAATCCAACAGATTCAGCAGTAACAACATCAACAAGGAAAGCTAAACCAAATTACTAGTTTTAAATCCTTCCAATCTGTTAAGCCCCCAGAGTTCAAAGGTGAAGTGGATCCTGTTGTTTCCATAAATTGGCTGAAGGAAGTGGACAAGACATTTACCCTCACGCAAGTAAATGATGATTTTAAGACTGATTATGCGAGTTACTTTCTTAAGAATGAAGCAAATTATTGGTGGGAATCCACTCGAGTTTTGGAAGGAGAAAACCCTGTTTCTTGGGCAAGATTTACAGAATTATTCTTGAAAAAGTATTTTCCGATGGTTTAAGGAGTCAGTTGGAAGTCGAGTTTCTAGAGCTGAACAAGGTGAGAGAAGTGTGCTGGAGTATGAGGCCAAGTTTACAGAATTGGCTCGATTAGTTCCTGAGTATGTAAGTACGGAGATTCAGAAGGCAAGGAGGTTTCAGCAAGGATTGAAGCCTGAGATTCGTAGAGGAGTTGTGCACTGCAACTCAAGACATGCTCCTCTATGGTTCAGGCCGCCCTGGTAATGGAAAGTGACCAGAAGTTGGCTGTTAAGGAAGAAAGTGATAAGAAAAGGAAGTCAGAAGGTGTTAAGGATAACGTAGACCAAGGAGAATCCAGTCAGGAATTTGAGAATCGGTTTGGCCAAAATAGGAGTAAAGGATTCTGGAGACAGTTTATTTCAGGCTAGGACTAGTGCTATTTTAATTTCTTCCACTCCAGCTCAGTCAGTCAAGTCAGCAGTGGATTGTGAGTCCTGTGATAGGAGACACTGTGGTTCGTGTAAAAAGAATGTGTAATGTTTTAAGTGTGGACATAAGGGTCATTATACCTCGGAATGTAATCCAGAAAATCCAGGAGTTACGTGTTATAATTGTGGAAAAGTTGGGCATATTGCAAGGAGTTGTAGAACGGTTACTCAAGATACTATATCCCAAGGGCCAACATCCAGCACAGCTAGAGGCAGAACTTCTAAAAGGACCAAGAGATCGAGCATTTAGAACTTGGACGTAGTTGTACCTGATTTGTCACCCTTCGAGCTAGAAGAGTTCGATATGATTTTAGGATCGGGTTGGTTATCCTATAGTAAGGTAAGGAGCGGTTTTTAGAAGAAGTGAAGTTTAAAGTGTACAGAAGCTAATAGTAAGGTAAGTTTCTGGATGCAGAAGTAATATAGGGAATTCTTCCAATCATGCGAGAAAAGAAGTGATAAGCTAAGGACATAAGGTAGATCCACCATCTGTAAGGATACGAAGAAGAGAATATTTAAGCTGGAGGAATTTTGGGTAATAAATAAATGTCCTGAAATCTCTAGAAGTCAGTGGAATGAAATAATTAGTGCGATAATTGTGAAAGTGATTGAAAGGGAAGTGAGTGTAATAGATAGAGACCCCTGAAATGCACCAGTGATGTTGCTGGGAAATAGGAATGAAATTATGAGATTGTGTATTGATTATCAGAAGTTTAACAAGATGCCACATAAGGATAAGTAACCTCTATTATGAATTGATTACTTATGCAGCCTAATTCAAGGAATGTGTTATTTCTCAAAATTGAGGTAAAATTCAACCTGATGACATATCAGGGACTGCGATAAGTTATGAGCATTGCAAGTTCTGGTGATATTATGGAGAGTAATAAGTGTGTCATTTGTCTATAGGGAATTAAGGAATATGGTGTGTCAGGAGTACTTGGATGGTATAATCGTATTTATTGATAACATCCTCGCCCATCTAAGGGTTAAGGAAGGTCAAGTTGAAAGCCTAAAGAAGTGTCTATGAAAGGTTGAGAAGTAGGAATTGTATACTAAGCTTCAAAAGTATGAGAACTTGATTAAAATTAATTATGAGCCATGGTTGTTTAAGTGACTACCTACCAGGAAGGGTCCATTCAGGGATAGATGTCTTGAGTAGAAAAGAAAATTGAATATTATTAAGATCATTGAAGAGTTGACAGAAGAATGGAAGAAGTGAGAAATTGAAGATTCAAGTACCTGGAGATAGTGGAGAGTAGTTGTATGAGATCACTTTTTAGTCAGAAGGAATGGAAGAAATCAAGAAATGTTAAGAAGAAGTTATGAATCAAGAATTGAAAACTGTGGGAATTGAAGTTGAGTATCTAAAGGTGGTGAGAAGTTAGTATATAAGATTATTTCCCAACCTTAACTGATGGAAATGAGTAAGAAGTGATCGGATGTTGGAAGTTAAATTGAAAATCAGTATTACCTATCACCCTTAGACAGAGGGTCAAAGTAAGAAGATGATTCAGACAATATAAGATATGTGAAGAGTATATATATGATGGGTTTAAAAAGTGAACTGCGATAATCACCTACCATGGATTGAGTTTCTATGATAATAGTTATCATGTTAGTACGAGAATGTTACTTTGCGAAGTGTTGTATGGACATAAGTGTGGGTCCTCACCCTAGTGAGAGAAAGTGGAAGTAGAGACATTGTTAAGTCCTGGATTAATTTAGTACATCAAGAGTGTGGTGGTGTTGACTTGGAAAAGAGTTGAAACAACCCAGGATAGAAAAAGAGAGAAAGCGGATTTGCATCGAAAGAATATGAATATATAGAATGAGGATTGTGGTATAGGCAAAAGTTTTACCCTGAAAGAGATTGGTTAAGTTGAACAGAAGGGACAAGTTGAGTCCTCAATATAGTGAATCATTCGCAGTATTGGTAAATATAGATATAGTTGCCATGAGTTGACGTGGCTGCTGCTGTTGCAGTATATGTATATATATATAATGTGTCTTGCATATCAATATTAAGGTGATATATATCTGATTCGGATCAAATTATTGATTAGGAGCCAATGTGCTCTTATCCAAAATTATTCTGCGTAGAATGATCGATCCAAACCCTAGATCGTTGAGAGTGAGTCCTCAGTAATGAATTTATGTCTATAGCGAGTATGCGATGAATAAATCCCCGAGTAGAAAAGTCTACCTGGAAGTTAGAGTCAGATATGCTTGACAAATATCTTCACTTGTTTAGTTAAATCAGATTCTGAGGACAGAATCTTTTGAAGGGGGAAGAATATAACGACTCGTATATTTTTATATTTAATTAAAGTGTAATTATGGAATTATTAAATGAATAATATATGTGTATAGCTTATGTCAGCTATGTGTTATTTTACTTTTATCTATGTGTGTGAATTATGGTGTCCAGGGAGGTTCGTATAATTAATTATGGACTTGTATTGACTTGTTCTTACTTTTAAAAGTGGATTTAATACAAGTTTATTTGTGTAAATATGTGGATTGTCTCTAAAACTATTTTTATGAATTTATAATCTCAATAATTATTTTTGGGATTTTATAAAATTCATAAATCAATATTTCATCAATTATTTAACCCTGTATGATTTTATGATTGCATTTATTTGTAAAATCTGTATTTAATCCCCGAATTCTTTAAAAATTATGAAACTTACACTTATTTAAGTTGGGAACATTCCGAGAATTTTAAATTTATTTTGGGAATTTTCGGAATTAGTTTTTAGTGCGTGTTGTTTCGTTATATTGATAAATCCATGTATAAATTGTGTTTTAAAACTTATTTAAGAATTACGAAGTTTATGTTTTTATTCACTCTGAGTTACTTTTAACATTTTAAGATTTATTTTCAGATTATTTCGATAGTTTCCGCGTATGAGATATATCATATTATTACGATTTGGCATTATATTTTTGGCTTGTAGTCCGGAAAACAACCACGTGTCCCTTTTTATTGGACATACGGTAGGGCAGAACGGGGTTGGCTGGTTAACATCACTTCTGTATCTCTCTCTCGCCTCATCCTCTCAGTCTCTCGGTTCTCTCTCCCCTCTCTTTCTCTCCCAGTTCTCCTCTCTCTCTTGCGTTAATTTCTTCATTTTTTTCTGATTCCCTTGCTCCGGCTATGGGTTCATCGTGGCTGTTTCTCCCCTATTTTGGTAAGCCGCCGCCTGAATTTCAGGTTGTTGGTGGTTTCAATTTCCGTTTTGTTTTATGATGTATATATACATACGTATATATATGCTGTGTGTGTAGCAGGATTGTGTGTTATATTGCTTTGTGCCCCTGTCCTTTTTATCCCCGGCCGCCGCCGTGTGTTTTCCGGCGAGGTGGCCGGCACACGCGCGTTGCCTGTGCGTGTGTTCAGTTGCGTTCCTGTTATATGTTCTGCGTTGTGCGAATTGATTCCGTGACTCTGGATGATGGATTCTTGTGTATATGATTTTTGTTTCTGTGTTTTCCGGCCATGAATTACGGCCCTGTGTTTTGGGCGCGTGCATACGCGCGTGTTTATGGTTTCGTTTTAATTATCTTACTGATTTTCTGCAGGAATTTGCTTGATTGGGTTATGTGAGATAAAATATAAAAAAAATTTGCGGAAAATATTTCGAATAATTGACGGAATTTCGCGTTGGAAACCCGAGAATTAATCGGGTACCCGCGAAATTTTGTCGCCATCCGCAATGACTTTTTACGAGCGGACGGTGGACAATGATGATTATTCTGAGTCCTACAAATTAAAAATATAAAAATACGAATAATAATTAGTAAATATAGAATTTACGAATTTTGAATGATATTACTGGTATGAATTGGTGATTGGGATTTGTGCAATTGGATTGTGATTAGGTTGTCGTTATAGTTGTTGAGAATTGGTTTGACGTCGAATTGTTCGACGGGTTTGTCCGATAATTAAAGGAGGTGCTGCCCGATTTCCGAAGAATCGAACTAGGGAAATACGGGAGCGTATCTAGTAATTATCGGCTGTCGAATGAGTATATATAAACATATATATATGCTTTATACAAAATATGATTGTATGTTGTGATGAAATATTTTGCCAAAACCAATAACCCTAATTTCATAAACGACGAATATACGTATTTTCTGAAAAACGAGCACCGAACCGATTTTCGAGAACGTGAACCCTAATTGTGGTGTGTGTTATTATAATATATATAATTACGAGTCGGGAATCGTTATGGTTGGGTAGAATTGGTATCGAGGATATGTCAAACATACCTAGACGTCTAACGTAGGGTATTTCGGCTCTGTAGGTATTAGTCAAAGGAATCAAGAAGTGATATCAAACTAAAGATAATCTAGTGATCAGTCGACAAACGCAGCGAGGTTCCTAAGCGAAGGACCTGGGCGTTAAAGTCGAATCCAGGATAGTCTGATAGTAAGGCGATAAAACCGAGTGTCCAAGTTAGTTCAAGGTCAATCAGAGATAGTCGTGAAGCTCTGCAAGGCAAGTACCCCTGACCATTCTTTTATGGTTCAGTGCATATGAATAGCTAATTGTTTTATTCTCGTAATAGAACAGAGACGTTTTAAGTTACGTATCCCCTGTAGTTATAAATCACTGTTTATAATCTGTTTTGGGGAGAAGTAACTTCGAAAGGTACCTATCTCGAATGGAATGATTTGCGAAATGGATTTTTTATGTGTGCTGGTTAAATAAATGATTTTGAAAATGAGATGGGTACAAGTGTTTTGAAAACTGGATAAAACAGTCAGATATGGGATACATTGGGGCCAGAGTAGGCCTATTGAGGTGGCGTAAGAGGCTAATTCGGTTGCGCGAACTATAAAACCGATTAGTCCAGCAGGTTAGAGACCTAGCTAGTCTCTGAGTTCTGGAACAGGTAAATGGGATGGCAGTTAGAGCCGTCTGGTGTTGATAGCCTGATCAGCTGTTTTCACATATCCTCTATGTATCTGATTGGGATTTGTGAATTACATAAGAGTATAAGTAGTTGATACAGCGGTTTTATAAAATGATTAGCATGCTAAAATTTGGACTCTGGTATTTTTACAGCACACTGCTACGTTGTTTTGATGAAGCATGCTAGTTTTGATATCCAGTTTATACCTGTTTTACACGTTTCTGGCAAGATATGAATTTTGTTCCTATAACTGCTTTACTTTAAATTGTTTTACTTGTTATTCATATAGTGTTGCTGCTGAGCAAGCAATTGCTCACCCTTGCAGAATATTTTATATATATTGCAGATGCCTAGTGTAATATCCGGGATATATCGTGTAATTATTTTTGCTAATAGATAATTATTATATGTATTCAGTATCTATTCTGTGAATTATTTGTTAAGTGTTAAAATTGTTTGAATGTTTAAAAATGTTATTAATTGAGTATTTCAATTTTTTTATGTCCAAAATAAAATATAGATAATTGTCATATCTTCCTAATTATTTTTATGTTAATTTATGAATTTATAGGAATCATATGGATTTTTTTAAACTCTTGTTCCGGGTATTTAAAACCTATTTTATGAAAACGGGAACCAACCACCGTTAACCGTTTTTACGTTTTTAGAACCCGAAACTCTTCCGAGAACTCCTTCCTAACCTAATTGTAATATTCCGAGCATTTTCCATGTTTCGACTTTTTCGATCCGGCGTACGGTTTGTCCTGCGCGGGTCCCGGCGCAACATTTTCGATACAATATTCGTTTCGGTAAATCAATAAAACCCGTATTTTCGACAAACGGGAACTTTTTATTAAACTATCCCAATTATCACCTCGTAGTACGTGTAACCAGGCGCTGAGACCAAGACCGCAGTACAAATTGTACCGATTTGGATAATTATCCCGAAAACCGATACCGTTTGGATCAGTTTTTATAAATAAATGTACCGTTTTATATCCGGAATGATCCAACGGGATACTAATTCTCCGTAATTATAAATAGCCTTTTACCGTATTTTATTTCGTATCAAAATCATTTGCAGGCAGATAATTATATAATTTTTACAGAGAAAAATCATATATTCATAAACCTTTCTGAGAATCAAACCACAAATTCAAGGTGTTAGTGAAATCCGTTTGGAAAGTTGGAGTAACCAATTTGAAGGTCTCAAGGAGTACTATCAGATTCCAGGACCTGTTTTACTGCAGAATCAAAGGTTGATTTTTTATAAATTTAATTATTTTCGAATTATTTTCATGAAAAATATGAATTTTTGTTCGGATGATTGTTTGTATGATTTGATGATTGCATGTTGTAGAGCTTGTTTTCCTGATGATTTTGGTATATTATACGTCTGATTTGGAGTCCAATAACATGTTCAAATTTGAGTTTGATTTTCGAATTTCAAAATTAGGGTTAATAACCCGTATGAATGTTCTTAATTGAAATTTGGGGGTTTCTTATTCTGGAATAAATTGATGTTGTGATATAGTGGATTGTGTTCTCTGTAAAATTTGCAATCCAGTCGTATAAGTTTCATGAATCAACGAGGTCTGTAGAGAAGGGAGTTGTGTTTTGAATATTTCCGAAGTTCGCCGGAAACTGGCAAACTTCACGGCCAAATTCCGGCCAACTCAGGGATTGTTAGATCGATTTGATTGCATGGTTATGTTCCTGGTAATCCGTAGATGTGATCTGGAGCTTGTGGCAAGGTGAGGAGGCCGGAATCGTGTTCTCCGGCCACCCCTGTGTTTTCCGGTGACTGGACTGCAAAATTGCAGTTTAGTCCTTGTAGTTTTGTAGATGATGAAGTTTAGTCCCTGAAGTTTCCAGACTTTGCAAAAATTGGATTCCTGTTTTAAAAATGTTTAAAAATCATATTTCCTATTTATTTTTATTATAAAAATCCGTTTTTAATTTCTGAAAATTCTAAAAATTATTATTTTAATTCCGAAAATTATTTTTAATTCACAAATAAATCTGAATTAATTAGTTAATTAATTTCAGTTAATTTTTAATTGATTAATTAGTCAATTAATTCAAAAATTAATTGATTAATTGATTTAATTAATTATTAATTGATTTTTAATTAATTATTTAATTAGATTTAATTATTTAAAAATAATTTAAAAATTTCGAAAAATAGTTTCGAGCTTTAAAATATTATTCTAAATTATTTTCAAGGCTCGATAATTATTCTAAAATTGTTTCGGAGCCAGAATTGGCCAACCGAACCCTGTTTATTATTCCGAAATTGATCCAACGACCCGTTTTAATTCCGAAAAATGTTTTAAAAATCATTTTAAATACTAGAAAACCTATTTATGACCCGAAATGTCTTTATAAATGATATGTCATTGATTACGTGATGTATTATGTGTGACTTGTTGATTGACTGTCGGTTTATATATTCGATGATTACTGTTTATGGCATAACTTTCAATCCGTTAATCGGATTTGGGTGAAACGAAGGGGAGATAGAAGTATATGTTGAACAGAATCGTATGAGTGGAATAGTGATAGATACTTATGATGCCTAGCAGAGTAAGCAAGGTGTAAGAAAGAGAAGCAGGTGATCAGAAAATAGAATTGACATGTAGAAAATACAGCAAATGAGCAGAGATTAGAAACAAGGCATAGGAGAAACAGATGAATGGTGGTTGAATAGAGTCGTAGACACGTACAAGTGAGGTTGGAATCAATTATGATAAGGCAAGTACTTCTAAACCTTTCTCGAGATTTATTGCAAATATTTCTAAATTCTCTTGTGACCTATTGTTAATATTCAAAATAGCTCTCTTTTATATTGGAAATACTTTGAATCCTCCAGCCTTGAACCTGAGCCACATCATTTGATCTTTGAGCTGTAAGCCTTATTCTTTGTGAACCATTTCTTGTGGATTTACCAAATATTAAACCACACAAATACGATACTACTCCACAATTATATATCCATCATATACCAAACACTGGAACAAAATTGTTTATATATACAAAAACTTTTATACTTAACCATACCTTGTGATATCAAAGCACTAAAACTTTGGAAAAACACTATTCACTAATACCCGATTATCCTACCGGCTGGAGGCCACTTCTTTTATGTATTTTGACATACCCTTTTTGGTAACTATGAACTTTTACCATGCTCTTTTACAAATATTTTATGGTTATTGATTATGATCTGGTTTTATTGAACTCTATTGTTTATCATATTGAAATGCTTTAGAATTGGATAGTTTTTTTTGTATGGACCAGATTCGTGGTCAGACCATATCGATGGTCAAGTTAGGCCAATGTGTGCCTTGGATCCAGTAGTTAGAGCAGTGCTGTGTGCTTTGCTCGGGGTTAGTGCGTGACTGATCAGCAGCCTAACCTTGGTTTAAAAACTTAAAATGAATAATCCAATTCTATTGATTGTTTAACAAGAAACTTGATTCCTTTGAATCATCTCATTTATTATTGTCTAACCTCAGTTATTGATAATATGACTTGCTGAGCTAGTTAGCTCACTCTTGCGAATCTTTTTATATATTCTACAGTTAAGAAGGATACGGTTGATAGCAAGGTTTCCCAGTTCAATGTTCGAGCTAGGATTCCAGATTATGATTGATCGAGCTAGCATGAGCTTATGGCAGTAGTGAGATAGCAAGGTTGTAAGAATGATTTTATTATCAATTGTAAGTTAAATTAGTTGGGATTTGGTACGATGTAATAATTAAGGTTGTGGCTTGTTTTCATACTTTAACCTGTTGCGATCCGTGGTTTTGTGAAGCAGGGTCATTATAAATAATATTTCTTATACAGGTTGATATATTGTGTTTGTGTTGTGGACCCCAAACTTCTGACCCGGGTTTGGAGGGCGCCACACCTAGGAGATTCTTGCGCGGTAGTCAGGGCAAAGTTCCAGCTCCTTTCGTGTCAGGCTCCTCTGAGGTAGTTGTATTCAGACCATATGAGGTCTGTTGAGTTGCTGCATTAAATTAGTGGTCAGGATTGTGTTAGGTAATTTGGGTTGTGTTAGTTGAGTAACCTAAGTCATACTTAAACCTGGAAAAGGTCTTGGTAAAAGGGGTCGTAGTTATGTATTATTAATGAGTTAGACTGAATTATGATTGTTAGTATTGTTGTTGATGACGTCAACTCCTGACCCCGGGGTTGAGGTCGTCACAATTATGAGCTGGAATGGACATGTCTCCATCTGTAGATTCCTCGACTCTAACCATAGGAGTGAAAGGTACATTCTTGAGAATCTGAATATATAGTGGATTGGTCATCCTGACAAACAGCAACATTTTCTTCTTTCATAGAGTGTAGTTAGTTTTATTAAAAGTAGGGATTTTGATGCTATTGATTTTCTGTGTATTCATTCTTCCAAGATCTTGAATATATTTACTTTAACGATTTTTCTCTGATACCACTTGTTAGGTAATGAATTACACACAGAGGGGGTGAATATGTTTTTGTGTTTTTCTACTTCCTTGATTTGTTTATTGTGGTAAAAAAAGTAAATTAAATCTTGTAGTGAAATGTGTTACTACTAAAATTTAAACATATAACAATAATGAACACAGATCTTTCAAAACTCACTTAATTTTATATTGAAATTAAGAATGTCTTGCTACAAAATTTCTAGGCTCTTTGTTAATAAAGATCTTAGCTTCCTCCTTGAGAGAATACAAAAATTTCTGATCTAAATTGTTACAACTAAATAAAGCATCCAGTGTTTACTTTATAGAATAGTAAACACTGGTTATTACACAGCATGCAACAATATGTACTAAACCTTATTTTTGGATAACCAAATCTTTCTATTTCTGACTTAGTGTATCTTTGCTAATCTTGCATGCCTGTGACTTTACTTTGTCAGTTAATCTTGGCCTTTGATATTGTACTCTTCAAGCTGGTTTTGTAGACTTGTCAATCCAACTGATTAGATTGTTTTTTGCTTGATATCTTGGATGTTGAACAGGTCTGTAGTTTGTACTTTGAGTTTTACCTCGAGATCTCCAGTTTTGTATATAGAGAACTTGACATCTCGATAAGTATATTGGCTTATCGAGATCTCTAATCACTCTACAACTATTTTGACTTATCGAAGTCTCTGAGTTCTCTATAAGAGAATTTGGCTTATCGAGATCTCACATCTCCATGACTTCACTTTAGCTTATCGATAACTCTGAGTTCTCTAGTGACAAGTTGGATTATCGATAACTCTGAGGTCTCTAGTGACAAATAGACTTATCGATATATCAGAGTCCTCTAGTGAAGAAATGACTTGTCGATATCTCCAATCTTCATGTCTTTAATTTGGCTTGTCGATATCTCTGAGTTCTCTAGTAGCTTTTCCTGACTTGTCGATAAGTCTTTCTAGAGTTCTCGAATGACTTCTCTATAATACTTAATCTGTGGCTTTTAGAGAACTTGACTTAGAATATTTTTCCCAAAACAGATTTATTCAACTCCAAGCTTCTTCACAATTCTTCTGAGGCATGATCTTCTTGATCTTCTTCCAGATAGAATTCTTAGGCTTGATACTGTTTACAGAAAAAGACTCCAGTCTGCCCTTGAACATTTTTACAGACTTAAGAATTACAATACACTATACAAACATAGATTACCATACAACTTACTTAGGGTTGTCAACTTGACTTAGTCTTGTTAATGTACAGGCATGTCTTGCACAACAGATATGAAGATTGGAGATATCGACAAGTCAGTTTCTCATTAGAGATCTTAGAGATATCTACAAGTCAAAATGTATATAGTGATCTCTGTGATATCGACAAATCATTTTGCATATAGAGAACTCAGAGATATCGACCAGTCAAATTGAATATATGAGTTTTGGAGACCTCGACAAACCAAATTCACTTATAGAGAACTCAGAGACCTTGACAAGTCAAAGAAACTTATAGAGAACTAAGAGATCTCGATAAGCCATTATACTTATCGAGATGTCAATTCTCTATACAACAAACTGGAGATCTCGATATGAACCTCAAGTACAGAATGCAGACAAGTTAAATATTCAAGATTATCAATCACCAAACTATCTAATCACTTAGATTTAAAAGTCTACAAAAGTATATAGAAGAGTGCAAGATCAAAGGCCAAAATTAACTGACAAAGGAAAGTCACAGACCTACACGATTTGCAAAGATACACTAAGCCAGAAATAGAAAGTTTTAGAGATAACATAAAGTAGGATTTAGTACATCTTATTGCATGCTGTATAAACCTGTGTTTACTAATCTATAAATTAAACACTGGTGCTTTGTTTTAGTTGTAACAAATAGATCTAGATTTTCTTGTAACTCTCTCAAGAAAGCAGCTGAGTTCTTTACTTACAAAGAACCCAGGATTGTAGAAACACATGCTTAATTTTAATATAAAATTATGTGAGTTTTGAAAATATTGTGTTTATTGTGGATGCTTTGGTTATTCTGTTAAACACAATATCTCTACAAATTAGATATCTTTGTTCACCACTCCAAATAGTTGTAAAAAGAGTTAAAAATATCCAAAACATATTCACCCCCATGTGTTGCATTCAATATCTAACACGTATAATATTATGTTTAGTTATATACCGTTATATCGATTTAGGTTACTTCTTATCGATTTAAACTAGGTTAGACCATTGTAGAATTTTTTGCTTTTCGTTGACTTAATTAGTTATCTTTTAATTTCTTATTATTATGGAAAAAACTGTAGTGATGGAAGGCTGGATTGAACTTCCAAAGTTCAGCGAAGGATATATTAGAGAGATAAGGTATTTTTTGCGGAATGCCTTTTCTAGATACTCTGTAGGTGATGAAATCACATGACCCTGCAAAAACTGTGATAATCACAGGTGGCATCGTGAGGATGTGATTTTTGATCATCTCATCTATAGTGGTCCATCTCCATTGTTAGTGAACTTGATTTGTGAGATTTCCAAAACAGAAAATATAAATATGGAGTTTGATGAGGGCATATATTTCGGAGATAATTTAGGTGAAATGTTGCACCGTACGCACAACTGTCAAGACGAGGGTAGGGGTTCTGGTAAACCAAATGAAACAACTAGAAATTTTTATTGCCTTATTGAAGATGGAAAGCAGCCTCTGTATCAAGGTTGTACAAAATTCTCAGGACTAGGTTTTATCATTAGGCTTTATACCTTGAAATGTGTACAGGGGATTACCGAATCTGCATTTACTAGATTAGAGCTGATTAAAGAGGCCTTTCCAGAAGCACACATCCCTCTTTCATTTAAGGTCGCGAAGAATGTCATTAAAGACTTAGGCCTAGATTATTAAAAAATACATGCGTGTCTCAACAGTTGCACGTTGTTTTGGGGAGATAATGAGAAGGAAGAAGTCTGCAAAGCTTGCAATGCCTCTAAGTGGATTGTAGTGAAAAATAAAGATACAAGTGACGGCATTCCGGAGCAGTTGATGCACACAGTTCCAGAAAAAGTAATGTGTTATTTACCACTTAAGACGAGGCTCCAAACACTGTTTATGTGCAAGGAATATGCAGAACTTATAACTTGGCATTTATCGCGATGGAAAAAGGATGGCAAACTTAGGTATCTGGTATATGCCGAGGCCTGGAAGACGATGGATGCAAAATTCCCTCATTTTGTGGAAGACAATAGAAATGTCAGATTAGGTCTAGCATATTATGGGTTCATTTTAATTGAATATTAATTATGCCTACACATTTAATTTTATTGCATTATTGCTTTCTACACTACAGAGAAGTAAAAAAGAGCTGAATAGGAAGCCTCCTGGTGGTAAACCAACAACACGTTCACAGTTGAATGGTACAAATGCCCCACAGAAAGATGCATCAATCGGGCACCACATGCTTCAGTTCTGGTGGAGGCTGTTGCACAAATCCAGTTGCCACAAATTGAGGGAGTGGGAACAATGGCGGCTTATGTAGCTATGATGAAGCGTTAGGTAGTGGAAGTGGAACCGCAAATGAGCGAGTTGATATAAAAGATACATTTCTTGATCTTGGAGAGAAATCTGAACAAGGTTAGCATCTTTAGTTTTAAAATTATCGTTCTTTCTAGTGTGTACTTGAATTATGTATAAAATGATTTGGTGTTAATTGTCTATCTTTCATGATACGTATACTTGAGAATTACAGTTGAAGTTCTTAAAAAGAAAAGAGGGCCAACAATTATGAATAAAGTTCATACAAGGCCCTTTGATAAAAGAATTGTCCTGGACATGAATAAGGAATTCCAACCTATATCCGACAATGACAAAGTTATGTCTGAATTTGGTCAATTTCCTGGGACATTGAAGAAGTGTGTGCCACTTACCTATAAATTTTGGAAAGATGTTCCTGAAAATTTAAAGACCACTTGTCTGAATTATGTCAAGGTATTCTAAAATGCAATTTTTTTCAATTTCATTACTTATATTAAAATATTGGTCATGGTAGGAATTTGCTAGTGTAAAATGTTGGTCATAATAGGAAATTTGTATGTAATTAATTTTTCTCAATTTCCTT
The DNA here is from genome assembly GCF_009905375.1 of Apium graveolens. NCBI lineage: Eukaryota > Viridiplantae > Streptophyta > Magnoliopsida > Apiales > Apiaceae > Apium > Apium graveolens. Next base: position 152,669,639 of record NC_133650.1, read on the forward strand.
ACTTCTGAACTGAAATTTAAATTATTAATTTTTGATTTGTATGTAAGTAACGATATATATTTCCTGATGAGTTGGAAGCCTGGCTGTTGAAGTCAATTAATATTGATTGGAAGGGGTACAAGAGTCATACCAAGACGAAACATTTTACTACATAAGACAGCGATGAGGAGAGGTTAGAAAACAGGCCTGCTGAAATTCCACTCGAAGAATTCAAACTGTTGGTGTAGTATTGGGGAGATAAATAAATTCAGGTATACCTTTCTATAGTCCATTATCATCTTTTTTGTGTATTTAGTTACACTGAAATATTTTTATCATGTTTTCTGTAGACCAAGGCCCAGAAAAATGCTAACAATTGTCATACATATGTGCACACAAACACTGCTTGTACTAAATTATTTTCACAACTTCGACATAAGATGGTATGTCCTTGATATTTTTTATTAATTACTAATTCTGAAAGGAAAATTTGAATTATTTTTACTTGCCTTCTTTACTGCTCCGACAAGAGATATATGATGCCAATACTAAAGTTCTAGGACTTGTGCAGTGAGTAATTTGTTTTAATCTATAGAGTCCTATTATCCTATTTGATTTAATGGAATATATTGGATCATTATGTAATGAAAGAGACGGTGTTGGAATATTAGTCTACAATTTTCTATTCTTATATGATAATGAAATATGTAGTCGTGCTATGATTGAATAGAACTTGCATGTAGATAAAGAATTTAGATAAAGGTTTTTTTATTTCATTTCTTTCTTAAAAAAGTCAACATTTAATTGACTAATTTTAATGGATTTTAATTTGCATCTAGCTCAAGGATTCAGACGCATTAGTTTTTGTTAAGACTTGAAAGAGAAATCCCGGTCGCAAGTATAAAATTGATGGAAGAGTATATAACTTCATAATTGTAAGTATTCTTAATTTTGTTCATCACCTACTAGTCTTAATTATGGATTACAAATATTTGGATTAACTTATTTCTGGATTTATTTGGTAGGAAAAAATTGAAAATATCTTGGGAAATGATTTATCAGGACCCACTGATGGTGTGGATGAGCTTTTTTGGATGTAAAAGGACATGGTCCTTCTTGGCTTGTAGGGAGAACTGTCAATCCTGTCAAAGGTTCTAGCCCGATGAAGTCATAAATCAGTTACTTGACAGAAAAAATTAGGGAAGAAGTTGTTGCAGAAATGGAAGAAAAGATGAAGTAGCAAAAAGAAGAAATAGACGCAAAGATGAACAAGATGCAGGAGAACTTTAATTGGGCGCTGAGAGATGAAGCAAACCCTAGCCTTAATGTCAATATGGAAGAGCTATGCGCCACAATTTCAAGTGACCACGATGATGGCACTCATGTTACCATGGTCACTCCTATTACCGGAGGTAGTTTTACCTAGTTAGAAGCGTTCTAGTAGCATTATCGTTCTACTTTATTTTTCTTAGTACTACGATGTTTAGATGTTGAAATGTGTAACTTTAACTTGTTAAGACTTTCACTTTTGTTTTATGGTTGGTAGATAATTGGTGGTATGGGGATAGTAGTACGGTGATAATGAAGGTAGTGGTGTTTATTTGGGATAACTGATGTTATGGTTGGTAGACAATGTTGATTGTGTTGGTTTTAAGACTATGGTCTTATTTATGGGCATGCCTATTTAAAAATAGTTCCTTGCAATTTTTTTTGCAAAAGCGTTGCAATGTCTTTTATGACGTTGCTAATAATCAGTCTAAATGTGTTGCAAAAAACATCAAAAAAATGTTGCAAAAAACATCAAAAAAACGTTGCAAAAGGGTTGCATCAATACCCCACATATGGGACCCACAATATTATACGGGAATCCCAAACCATGTTGCAACACTGGTCAAGTCCTATTACAACCCGATTGGTGTTGCAATAGAATGTTTCTATAACAGATAAGCAGGGGTTGCAATAGGGTGTGCCGGGGTTGCAAAAAAGTGTTTTCCCAACGGCTAAAATTGCAACCCCAAAAAAAACATTACAATAGCGTTTTTTTGGCTTGTAACAACGGTTTTTTGACCTTTAGTAACAGTTTCTTGGGGTTGCAGAATCCAATCTATGGCATAGTTTTAAGAGATATACTTCTTCATGGAAGTTGAGGGATATCAGGAATTCTGCCACTTAAAAGAATCCTAATTTCCCCTTGCATAAGGACCATTTTTGAATCTCTTGACTGAGAGTTTCCATCCTTGAAGGTGGAAGGCAACTTTTCTATGAAAAGGATTTTCTTGCAGGTACACTTGGATGTTTGGAGCTCTGAGTGAGTGACACACTGTGAGACTGAGTGACAAATACTTGAGTGTAGAGTGGAGTGAAACATAATGTGAGATCACTAAACATAAATCACACACTTGCACTGCAAGTGAGGAAATGGTTACCATACATAATCTCTTCACTTAGTTGTTTGATCTAAATATTCCACTATGATACATTTTGAAGGATTACTCAACTAAGGGGGGAGATTATCAAGATTCAATAGTCTTTCTGAAACTAAGAACAAAGGACTTGAAATAATCTATATTCCACTAGAATCAGTATAGATTGTTTATTGGGTATATACATGATGATTGGTAGCAACGGTGAAGAAGACATCAACAGTGATGATTCGTATGAAGTTCATTAACATGTTCGGAGGAATAAAGTTGGAGTTATTCGAAGCAGTTATCAGGATCAGTGTGAAGACCTTAAGGATTCTATGTGAAGTTTTTTGTATCTGGTAGAAGACTTGACAATAATTTGAGAGATTATAGTACGAAGGCCTGAGAGCGGAACTAGTCACCTATGAACCAGACCATTGCACTAGGTGTTAGTGATTTCTAAAATGAAACTAAGTACTATCATTAGAATGATTGTTTAGTGAGGTTTCGTATCTGGGAATACATGATTTATGATTCATGATTCATATAAAGACTTAACAGAGAAAACTTGAAGAAATGACAGCTCAGGGAATGCAATGCTCTATATAAACTAAGTCAAAGTGATCACAATCTTGTAGTAAAAGTTATCATGATCAGCATATTGATTATCGGAAGCAATATCCTGAAAATATAGTTCAATATATCAGTACAGGAACTGGTCTTGACTTAGTACGAGCCTGAGGGAATAAATTAGAGCAAAAATGAATTCACAAGTGCATCTCTTTCCACCTTGGTCGCCATTTAGAATCTAATTGACATTGCTTGATTATTTTCTAAAGAAAAATGGATTCCCTAGGTACTCTAGTAGTCAGGTTCGCAAGTTAGAATGAGGTCGAAAGAGAAACTCCACCCCATGTGCTGTTATGGCCCACAAGTCACATTCCCAAGCCTCCAAGGAGAAGAACAACTCACCAGTAAGCTTTCTAATCCCTCCTCTAGTCGCAAGTAAGAGTGTACAAGGTTTATATGGGTCGCAACTAACATACTTGGCTTCTAGGATCACAAGCAACATGGTATGTCTCCTTGGAGTCACCACTAAAGTTACACAAGAGTGATATAGCTCACAAGTAAGAAAGCTTCAAGGGAAAATGTATCTCCTAGCAGCTATGTAGTCGTAAGTAAGACCATACAAAAATCCATGAGTCGCCACCTAGAAATTCCCAAGGCAAACTTGTATTTTATCCTTCTAGTCACCCGTCATATTGAAATTAAGTTCAATCCAAGGTAAATTCACTCCTAGGCGCAAGTAAGAAGGAATAAAGTCTCAGGGACGCAAGTAACACTCAATATGCAAGTTGTCATGCTCAAACACTTGGTTATTTTTTTGCCACATGTTCTTCTCTCTCCTGAATACCTACCAGGCTATATAAATAAATAGATGCAGATTGGTTTTGCATCTCTCCATTCCTGAATATAGTGAAACTCTTGCAAAATATATTCAGCACGTTGAAGAGTTTAATTTGACAAGTAGAGGTCATGCCCATTTGTTTACTCGCCATTTAAATACTTACACATTAGATACACTCATCAATTAAAACTTATTTGGTTGTGTTGAATACCATTTGATAAGAGCCTTAAATCTTTAGAGTGATAGATACAAGCCATAGTTTGATAGCTTATATCTTGTATTGGCTTTGTCTATTTATAACTTTGAATATTTGTTCAAAGGTGTAAGCAACCCATTGCGGTTTAATTTCTTAATACAAGAATTATTCCATGAATATCTTTGTTTGTTTATTTTGTTTTCATAATTTGATTATCCGCTGCATTTATTTGTGAAAAACGAAAAATATACATTCACTTCCCCTTTTATGTACCTTTTGGACCTAACAAGTACATGTATGATAATAGGGTATAAGCAACTCGGCTAGAGCCCAGCTCAGGTCTAGGATGAGACAGGCTCATTTGGAGGACCAAGACCCCCCTCACCTAAAACAGTCAAATAAAGAGACATGGGCTCGGGTTGATAATCAGGCCAAGGACCAACCCAGGAGTGGGATCACCTCCCAGCTAGGATCCAACCCAGCTAGAGCAGACTCAAGGGGGTCCCCCAAGCATAGGAATACCCCATAACCCGCCAAGGAAGGGCATGTGAGCACGTGATAGTGACAGCTATCAACAACCAACATCTGAGACAAGCATGACACGCGTCAGCATAACTTTGATGCATCCTGAAGGCAGTCCTTACCTAGACACGTGTATGCAATCCATCCGTGCCAGGAATCCTCCGCCTCCAATAACCAACGGCCCTAATCTAAAGGTGCCAACCCCTAAACCCCATCTTTGGGCTATAAATACCCCAAAGGGAAAGGGTTTAGGGGTCAGACTCATACACACTTACACATTATCTTACACAAAAAGATATACACATAGCCACCCTCCTTTCCTATCTATCTTCATCTTCCCCAAGAGAGTTCTTACTCTCACGCCGGAGGCGCCGCGGGGCTCAAACCCCCCTTCGGTGTTATTTTGCAGACACCCCACAGCCCTCAGAACCGACTAGGAATGCCAGGGAGCCTAGGCAGGAGCCAGATTGGACCCCGCTGAACAGGACCATGAAGGAAATACTGAAAGAGATCAAAGATAAGACATTCTACTACCCCCTGAAGCCCATGTAGACTCCCCCGGAGAGCCGACCTAATAATAGACAATGTGATTATCATGAAACGCATGACCACAAAGCAAAGAATTTCCTATCTCTCAAATAATTGATTGAAGAACAAGTCAAGAAGGGAAACTTAAGCCAGTATGTATCTCGGGATACCAATAATAAAGAAGAAATATCAAGGAAAGGAAAGAATATAGTGAATGTAGTCCTAAGAGGCTCCCACTCACCTCCCCGCAGCCCGAACTCGGGTGATGAAGTATTCTCTATCTGATCCATCCCGGTTATGATAATTTCTTTCAGCAGTAAGGATTATATGAAGGAGTCAATCCCAATCACAACAAAGCCTTGGTAGTAACATTTGATTTTTTTGACAATGACATAAGAAGGATACTGGTAGACAACGGCTCCTCGGTTAACATCCTCTTCAAGCATACCGTGGATAGAATGAAACTAGGGAGTGTCCGCTCAAATGAATGCTGGGAGGACCACCTCTATGGGTTCGGGAACAACTTGATCCCTATCCAAGGAACCCTATACCTGCCAGTCATATTTGGATCAATTCCAAACCAAGTCACCCATGTGATAAAATTCTATCTGATCAACATTCCTTCATCCTACAATGAAATAATTGGTCGCTTAGCTCTAACCAGGATACAAGCAATCACCTCTATATCACACCTGAAAATCAAGTTCCCAACTCCAACAGGGATATGAGAAGTTAAAGGAGACTACGAAGTCGTTGAAAGATGTTATATCCAGGTCCTGATCATGGCAGAAACTCACCAGGACAATAAAAGAAAGGCCACAGTCCTTCGAAAGCAGCAGAGCACCAAAAAACATCGCCCCTACTCGAGGGATGTTGCTAGAAGAGAAATCCAAGTTATAAAATCCAACCTGGATCCAAAAGCAACCAAGTCGGGCTCGAAAGAGCTAGAAAGCAACCAAGTCATAGTAGAGATTGAAGTAAACCAGGTCTAAGCCAGGGAAATCCTACAATACAAGCAACCAACCCTGAAATAAATAAAGTAAGGAAAAGAAACCAAGAACGACGATAGCCCAGGGTCAAATCTACAAGAAAAAAAATACGGAAACCCGGATCCAGCAATTGGTATCAAACCAGGATCAAACAAAAGTTGGCTGCAGTAGAAACATAAACAATCCTAATCGATGAGAGCAATCCTTCTAAGAAGGTAAAGATAGGATCCGGGCTTGAAGATATTTTTAGAGAAAAGAAAAGAATGCTTTGACAACTTAAGGAAGCACCCGCTAAAGCTAAATCCGGAAAAATGCACATTTGGAGTGGGAGAAGGTAAATTTCTAAGGTTTATGATAAGCAACCAGGGCATTGAAGCCAACCCTGAAAAAATAAAAAGAAATCCAGGAAATGAAGCCCCCTAGGACCCAGATGGAAGTACAGAAACTAGCAGGGTCGCTAGCAGCACTTAGAAGATTTATCACAAAACTCACTAAAAGATGTTTACCTCTCTTTGATCTACTGAAGGGATCCAACAATAAGAAAGAAGTTAACTGGAGCCCGGAATGCCAGAGAGCATTTGAGGAAATCAAAAGATATATTTCCCAGCCACCAATCCTAACCAAAACCCAACCCAGGGAGCCCCTATGCATATACTTGTCAGCAGGAACCCTGGCAGTTGAAGCAGCATTGATTAGGGAAGATAATGGAAAACAGCAACCAGTTTATTATGTAAGCCAAGTACTAAAAGATGCCGAGACCAGATACCCAAGACTAGAAAAGTTTACTTTTGCCTTGATCACATCATCCAGAAAGCTCAGACATTACTTCCAATGAAGGGAGATCCGGGTTGTGACAGATCAACCATTAAAGAAGATAATACACAAGCCAGACATCTCGGGAAGACTTGTAAATTGGGCAGTTAAGCTAAGTCAATTCAACCTGAGTTTCATTCTTAGGACTGCTATCAAAGCCCAGGCACTGGCTGATTTCATCATAGAATGCAACTTTTCGGAAGATGAACCCACTCCCATGAGCATTGACCCGGACAACGACCATGATCCTAACCCGAGAACCTGGGCTCTCAAGATTGACGAATCATCAACAAACGAAAGGTCAGGAGCAGGGCTCATCTTAAAGAGACCAGAGGGATTCACAATTCAAACTTCTATCTCCTTCGAATTTTCAGCAACAAACAACCAGGCAGAGCATGAAGCCCTAATCGCAGGATTGAAGCTTGTCAGGACCCTTAGGGTCCAGGATCTTGACATCTATAGCGTCTCCCAGATTGTAGTCAAACAAATAAACGGCGAATATATAGCGAAGGATCCAATTCTAGAAAAATACCATGATCTGGTCCAGAGCTACCTAGCCTCAATACCACAGAGCCGAATTCTACAAATCTGTCGAGAAGAAAATTCAGAGGCCGATACCCTGTCCAAGCTGGTCCAGAACTCATCAGACCTAGATTGCTCCGTCTACTTTGAGGAATTGCAAAAGCCAATAATAGAAACTGAAGAAATCCTGGAGATAGACAACACTCCGAATTGGATGACTTCTTTCATAAACTACTTGGAAAGGGGAAGCTCCTAGAAGACAAAATGAAGGCCCAAAGATTAAAATCTAAAGCAGCAAAGTTCTTCCTTGAAGAATGATTACTCTATCGTTGGACCTTCTCCTCCCTAACCCTAAAATGTGGTGGCATGAAGGGATATGCGGAGATCATATATCTGTGAAGGCTGGCTCACAAGATAATAAGGCAGGGTTATTACTGGACAACAACCCATAAAGATGCAGTTGAATTCGTGAAGAAATGCAAGCAGTGCCAGCTTTTTAGCAATGTATCCCGACTAAGCCCAGTATTACCCTCATCAGTCTTATCTCCAATCCCCTTCGCTGTTTGGGGGATAGATATCATGGGACCTTTCCCCTGGGCTAGAGGAGATCTAAGATACCTATTAGTCTCAATCGACTACAAGACTAAGTGGGTGGAAGCAAAGGCAATGAGAACCATAAACCAGCAAGATTGCATAATATTCATGGATAATATCTTGATGAGGTTCGGAATCCCGAGAGTCTTGGTATCAGACAATGGACCGCAGTTCATCGGGTCAGAATTCGAATCATATATCCAAGAGCGGGGTATCAAAGATAAAAAAATCATCAATAGCATACCCTCAAGAAAATGGACAAGTGGAAGTAACAAACGGGATCCTTCTCGGGGTCATCGAGAAGAGGCTTATAGAAAGTAAAAGAAAGTGGCCAGAATAATTTCCAAATATGTTATGGGCCTACAGGACTAGTCCCCAGATAAGCACAGGAGAAACACCTTTCAATCTAGCTTACGAAACAGAAGCAATGTTGCCCATAGAGGTAGGATCCCTTTTCACCGAGCAATCAACTTTGATGAAATAGCCAATGAGGAGGGACTCGGAACAAATATTGAGCTCGTCGATGAGGTCCGGGATCAGGCTATACCAAGGATGGAAAAATACAAGGAGAAGACTAAGGAGCACTTCAGCAAGAAGTCCAGGGTCAAGAACTTTCAAGTTGGATACCTAGAACTTCGAGACACAAAAGCCTCGGATCCAATCAATACTCGAAAGATGATGCTCAAGTGGGAGGGGCCTTATAAGATCAAAGAAGTCTTAAGGCTAGGAACTTACAATCTAATGAATATGGATCAAACCAAGTTCCCCAATATATGGCATGGACTCAGGCTCAGAAAATTCTATCATTAGAAAAAGCAACCAAAAACTTGTAGCCAATGACAAGCAACAAACCTTTGATTCAAACTCTTGTATGAAGAAAATTTAAAATTAAAGAAAAGAATTTTTCTATTTCAGTCAGCTATTATTTAAACAGTTATTATGAAAAATCAAATATCATCCCGGTTATGCAATCATACCCAGGTTGAAAGCAAACATTAAAAGAAAACATCAACCCAGATATTGACTCATACCCGGGTTGAAAGCAATTATTTTGTACTTAAAATATTCTCTAAATACAGAAAGCAATATCAAGCAAACATCAACCCGGATATGAATTCATACCCGGGTTGAGAGAAAAAATTCAAAGCAAACATCAAACCGAATATGGATTCATAAAGCAACTATTTTGCACTTAAAATATTTTCTAAGTATAAAAAGCAATATAAAGCCAACATCAATCTGGATTTGCATCCATACCCGGGTTGAAGCAAATATTTAAAGCCAACAATAATCTGGATATGGATTCATACCCGGGTTGAAAGCAATTATTTTGTACTTATAATATTTTTTAAGTACAAAAAACAATATAAAGCCAACATCAATCCGGATATGAATCCATACCCGGGTTGAAGTAAATATTTAAATCCAACAACAACCCGGAAATGGATTCGTACCCGGGTTGAAAGCAACTATTTGTACTTAGAATGTTTTCTAAGTACAAAAAGCAATATAAAGCCAACATCAATCCGGATATGCATCCATACCCGGGTTGAAAGAAAATATCTAAAGCCAACACGAAAGCAACTATTTTGTACTTAGAATGTTTTCTAAGTACAAAAATCAATATAAAGCCAACATCAATCTGGATATGCATCCATACCCGGATTGAAAGCAAATATTCAAAGCCAACAATAACCCGGATCTGGATTCATACCCGGGTTGAAAGCAACTATTTTGTGCTTAGAATATTTTCTAAGTACAAAAAGCAATATAAAGCCAACATCAATCCGGATATGCATCCATACCCGGGTTGAAAGAAAATATTTAAAGCCAACAACAACCCGGATATGGATTCATACCCGGGTTAAAAGCTACTATTTTTAACTTGGAATGTTTTTTACAAGTACAAAAAGCAATATAAAGCCCACATCATCCCGGTTATGGATTCATACCCGGGTTGAACCATACAAATTTTTAATTAAAGTATTTTCTAAGCATGAAAATTATTATACAGCAAGAAATTAGTGACAGAAAATTAAGTCAAATTAAAACAGCAATACGAATTGATCCGGGAAAATTCAAGGTTCAAAATCATCCACAAATAAAGCAGAGTACTAGAAAGAAACAAATTACACGGGCAAGGCCCGAAAAGCTTATTATAGCTTAAACAAATCTAAATGAAGCTGGGGTTGGGACCATCATAAGGTTCCGGATCCCCCTTCCCCTGTTCAATGGCCGCATTTGCTACAAGAAACTCCTGGATAAAGCTTTCCCAGTTCGCCAAGGGATCCGTCTTCACGTGCCTCTCTACAACAACCAAGGCCCTCTGAACATCAGGCACCCTAGCTTGAGCAACTGCCATATCATATTCATCACTTGCCTTGAACTCGGTAATGATAGCCCCTTTGTCCAAATCCTTCTTGGCAGCTAGGTCAGCCTTCAACTTCTCAACTTCTTTTTCAAGACCATCAGCCCGGGTCTTCTCCTCTTTCAGCTTCCTGTTAAGTCCGTATTCAACTATCTTGAAGCCCTCCCGGGCCTCATGCAGCTCATCCTTCAGATTATCAGCTCTACCTTTCTCAGAATTCATCCTCTTGTTGGCCTCCCGGACCTCATTGAAGGTTATGTCCGAGAAAATAGCTATAACACTCCCTACCGGAAAGAAAAAAAAATGACTAATTAAAGAAATTCTGCTCGGATATGAAAGAAAAGGTTATTATAAATATACATGTCCCCAATGACCCGTAACCTTCTTGAAAGCTGCAGCCATCTCGGACCCCTCCATCTCATCTCAATCATCATCAGTCGGGATGTCTAACATGAAGTTAGCCAAATCCAATAAAATTTTGTTTCCTACTTTCACAGGCTCCCCATTCGGGCCCAGTCTTTCTGAATCACAAACAACCCGGCTAGTAACAACAGTTTTTTCCCGAGGAGGCTTAGTCGGGACACTCTTCCTCTTCTTTTGAGGAGGATCTTCGTCATCAGAGATATATTGGAAAACAGGCTCAAAATCCCTAGGTTCAGTACCCGGATCCACAACATTCCGGGGAGAAGACGACTCAGCTCCACCCTCTGCATCAGCAGACCCGAAACCTGGACCAGGAGCTCCCTTAGTGGTCTTAAGAGCCAAGCCAAGGGTGTTGAAAGCAACAACATGGGCAGAGGAAGACATGATTCCGGAAAGAGCAGGGTTATAATGCGGCAAGCCTGAAAGAAGACAGGAAAAAATACAAGTCAAAAAATAAAGATATTATATACAAGGATCCGACCACTACATAAATAGACAACAACCCGAATCAAATAAAAAAGTTATTTCTACCAAGATAATTATACAAGTAAAAAGCAACAAGAATCCGGGAGGAAATCAAACAAAGCAAACCGGGTAAAGAGGAAAACTTACAAAAAAGTTGAAAAAGCAACTTATGATTCATAAATGTGTCCCGGGTAGGTTGAAACAAAAGGCCCTAATCTGGGTCAAAGCCTCCCCTTCCAGAACAGCAGGCTAGAACTTGGTCTGGATACCCTCCATCGTAAAATAAGGAAAAAAACAAGATCAACACATTTAAGGAGGATCATTTCACCATTCCAGTACTTGAGGGAAGTCTGGTGCATTATTGGCTTAACCCTACCCGGACCATATCCACTCTCAAAGTCCGGAACCTAATTTCATAGAATGGTTTCTGATTAGACTTGGACAAATAAAAAATCTGGTAGAATAACTTCAAAGTAGGCTGCAACCTAGATTTATTGCAGCATGTTATTAACCAAGTCATAGACTTTATCCCATTCGGTGTAATCTATATTAACGAAATCTTGTACACATGTTTGCAGAAATGTTTAAAAAAATATGTGGCAACGAGGACTCCACCCGGATCTAAGATGTTCCAGCCACACCGGAACAAAACCATCGGTCGGACGATGATAAATCCTCTCGTGGGGTTCTGGCTACCTCCACTCAACATCCGGTGTCAGTTGAAACGCAGCCCGGACAGCTTTATCCATCTCAGCCGGATCAGCTTCAACAAAAAAATCTTTCAATTGATAATGATCTCAGCAAATGGGGAACTCGGAAAAGGCCCTCTTGAGTGCATCCTGGTTGTAGACCCCGTGATTCCCATTCGCCTGCTTCTGATATTTGATCCTCATATAGTAAACACTATTATCAACCTCTTTACATTTGGTGACAAAGTGATACTTGACATCTGTCCAGTACCCCTTAGGCATAAAAGGAACCAAATGATCCGAGAGCCTCTTGTACCAGAACTTACTTATCACATCAGTCGAAGTGGAAGCCTTTTCACCCATTTCAATCCGGGTCTGAGTTCTTTCAGAGGAATCTGGATCGCTCTCTTCACTCGAACAACCCGGGTAGTAGTTAAAGGCTCGCTTAGCAAGCTGCTTCGTTCAGACCATATACCTAGGAAAATCAAGGTGATTATTCTGGGCTACAAATTTTAAATCTTCTTACTAATTGGTCTGAAGCCAGCATGTTATGTTAGTTTTACCATAACTTTTCAATCTGGACCGGCAATGCAAGTCCAACCCGACCATACATCACTAATCTGGATCAGCACTACCCTAAACTATCTTCCTATTTAGAAACAAACTCAGAAAACACATCTCATTAACCCAGACCCGGGAATGACTACCAACCTGGGTGTAAACATCCTAGAAAGAAAAACAACCAAACAGAAGCACAATAACAGACCCTTATCCGGGTCTACATCCCCTAACCCAGATATAAGGAAAAACCCTAACCCACAAACAGTTGCAATCAAGAATTAAACACCAAAATACTTACTTTTTCCTATATACTTACACATATACAAACGAAGAACACTAAGAACATCATCAAGAAACCCAAAAATTTCGAAGCAAAATCAAGCCAAAAAAATTCAGATTTAAACTAGCAACAATATCCTAACCCAAAACCTATAGATCTACACTAGCAACAAAATTCTAACCACAAAACAACACAAAAAACACACATATTTAACATCGAATCTGCGAAAAAAAAGCTCGAACATGCAAACAACCGAAGATAAACCAAAGAGAAAAAAGAGAAGAAAAAGAAAGCTTACAAGTTGAATCAAAGAAAGAAGACGCACAAAGAGCAACAACGGTGAAGAAAATTGCACAGCCTACACCTTGGAATCTCGCCGGAAAATAGAGAAAAAATAAACATAAGGGGAGACTATTCAGTTTTTTGTGAGAATAAAAAAGAAAAGGAGAAGGGGAGGGGAAAACCATTTATACGCGTCGGATCAGAACCGTCCCTTCCACATGGCAGGGTATGGTTGGCCGAAGCAACAGTTATATATATATACACACAAAGCCACAATAAAACCCCATAATGATTATAGGGTGATTTTTAAGGAGAATTAACTCCCAATAATTCAAAATCGTGATGGGGAAACTGAAAAATGTTACAAATTCCCCTATTTTTCAGAATCCACAGCATCCTACCCGGATCAAAGACTCCTAGCTAGATCCATGACAATCCGGATGGGTCCCTACAATACCATACCCGGATTGGAGGGCAAGAAAAAACCAAATATTTTCTAAGTCAACCAAATTATCCTACTTGAATCCGGATTGGGATCTTCAACACCATACTCGGATTGGGGGCAAGAAAGAAGCATAATTTTTTCAAAGGCAACCAACTTCTCCTGCTTGAATCCGGATTGATCTCTTCAACACAATACCAGGATTGGGGGAGGGGAAGAAAGAAGTTTCTCTTGCTTGAATCCGAATTGGCCTCTTCGACACCAAACCCGGATTGGGGGCAAGAAAGAAACATAATTTTTCAAAAGGGAACCAGTTTCTCCTGCTTGAATCCGGATTGGTCTCTTCAACACCATACCCGGATTTGGGGGGCAAGAAAAAAGCAAAATTGTTTCTAAGGCAACCACTTTCTCCTACTTAAATCCGGATTGGTCTCTTTAACACCATACCTGGATTAGGGGCTAGAAAGAAACAGAATTTTTTCATAGGAAACCAGATTCTCCTGCTTGAATCCGGATTGGTCTCTTCAACACCATACTTGGATTGGAGGGCAAGAAAGAAGCATGATTTTTTCAAAGGCAACCAGTTTCTCCTGCTTGAATCCGGATTGGTCTCTTCAACACCATACCCGGATTGGGGGGCAAGAAAGAAGCATAATTGTTTCTAAGATAGCCATTTTCTTCTACTTATATCCGGATTGGTCTCTTTAACACCATACTCGGATTGGGTGGTAAGAAAGAAGAAGAATTTTTCTAAGACAACAACAGCTACATAACCCTACTCTACACCCTTATCCAGAAAATCTACATAAGGGAGTGGGGGAAAATGATAGGATATAAGAAACCCAGCTATTGTCCAACCCAGGTCTAGGATGAGATAGGCTCATTTGGAGGACCAAGACCGCCCTCACCCAAAATAGTCAAGTGAAGAAACCCGGGCTCAGGTTGATAACGGGCCAAGAACCAACCCAAGAGTGGGATCACCTCCCAGCTAGGATCCAACCCAGCTAGAGCAGACTCGAGGGGGGTCCCCCAAGCACAGGCATACCCCCACAACCCGCCAAGGAAAGGCACGTGGGCACGTGATATCAACAACCAACATCTGAGATAAGCATGACTCACGTCAGCATACCTTTGGTGCATCCTGAAGGCGATCCTCACCTAGACACGTGTGTGCAATCCATCCAAGTCAGGCATCCTCCTCCTTCAATAATGAACGGACCTCATCTAAAGGTATCAACCCCTAAACCCCACCTTTGGGCTATAAATACCCCAAAGGGAAAGGGTTTAGGGGTTAGACTCATACACACTTACACACTCTCCTATACACAAAGATACAAACACAGCCACCCTCATTTCCTATCAATCTTCATCTTTTCCAAGCGAGTTCTTACTATGATGCCGGAGGCGCCAAACCCCCCTCCGATGTTATTTTGTAGATACCCCGCCGCGGTTACACCTCATTCACCAAAGGAAGCTCCAGGCACGACATCAGAAGGAGCTGCCCCACTCACCGGAGTTATCATATGATGTTCAAGGATTGAATAAAATAATGATCTTTGTAAAACATAATTCACAAAATAATACATTTTACAATATTTTTATGCAAAATTTTAGTTGCAGAATATAAGCGATCTTCGTGATTTCAAATAAAAATGTGATATTCGTGAAACTTTGACTCATTATATTTATTACATCAAGCTACACAGTTACCCTTAACAAAGTTACTTAAAAGGCCAACCATAATTAGTGGGTACATATCATACTACCATAACAACATGATTACTTTTGCACGTTTGGTATACAGATTTTTTGAAGCACCGGTAGAAATTCATGAGAAGTTGATCAAACTTATAATCACTTTCCTTTTCTTTCTGCCAATAAGAATTTGTATTTTATATTATAAATTCAATTTACTACATTTTAGTAATTTAGGAAAGAATTTTTTCCCTCAAACTTAATGTGAAGTGACAAGGTGCGTTACATTATTGCAAAATATCGATCCAAAAGTCGTGGAGCGAGAGAGCTAAAAGCGTGGAGAACCCCAACACAACAGGGATAAGGTTAAATAAATAATACCCTCATCGGATGTGAATGAGTTATCAAGGTAGGTCTTACCACATAATATTAGTTTATCCAACATCATAAATAAAGACTTGTCCTACATTAAATTAAAATCAGCGCCTCAAGTAAAAAATAATAAGATCAAGTGCCTTAAAAATAATATACTTTGATAACAAAGATGATAGAAGCATGATACCTTAGACTCGAATTCGATAATTGTCATATTTTGTCGGAAGAAGATCCTCTATAAGCCAATGTTTCAATTAGCAAAGTGTGCCAAAAGGAAAGCTTATAAATAATGGAAAACAATCTAAAATAGAAAATTTACGACACCAATAAAGGAAGAAACTCATATAAAAAACGAGTTATGGCCAGGCTAAATGTTAAAACCATCTGTTACTACCCAAATTTAACGCACCTTGATCTCAATTGCACACTGAAACCACTGAATATTTAAGTCTGAAGCAGAACGTATGAGCTTCGCCATAATAGTGCCCATGTTTTCTTCTGTTTCTAATGATTTTACTTTTGATCTTCTTTAATCTGAAACAACATAAATTCATTTACAAAGTATCAATTGTATTCAATAAAAGGGATTTCTTTAAGTGCATAGGACAATGAGGTGTCTAAACGAATCAAGTGCCAGAATTACTTATGGACACGACTTTCAAGTTCACGTCTGCTCGACAATGCTAAGAATGTCTACGGTCTTCCTATAAAGTATGATTGGGGAACTAAGTATTTAGATACATGCATACTCAAAATAAAGAAGATTGTGTATTAGCTAAACTATAATTGTGCAATGTTCGGTCATTTGGCTTACACGTTCCCTCAGAACTTTAGCGGCTTCATCTTTATTTCGTATTTTCTCACTCTAACGCACTTTCACACTAATTTCAAGATCAGAAATTGCAACTTCTAGCTCCTTTTTCCTCGTCCTAAGAGTTTCAAGCTCATCAACATCTACATCTGGACTTAAATAGCAGTAAATATTAGTAAAAAGTACATGCAATTCGATTGAGTTGTTTATAAAGGTCCCAGGTTCATACGGCATAAAAGAAGACGTGACTGGTTCACTGATTCAACAACTGCTCAAACATGATCACCATATCCAGCTTTGGACCACCTATAGTGGTTTTCAGTGGTCCACAAATCCAGGATTCCCGGTCTCTGGACCTCATTAGCTCTCCCATCGGTTTCCTTGGAGCCGATGTAGTGAAGAAGACGTAGATCAAAACACATATATATGTTCTCAAAGGTATCTCTTGCGACTTGAAAGAGATAAACATTTTGCATCCAAAAATTCTTGAACAACAGTGTTATCTTCCTTGCGAAGATCAACACCATATCATTTAAACACGAGAGTCAATAGCAGTCCATAAGGAAGAATACATCCATCATATTTTTCAAAATCTATTCATAAAGATCAAATCCTTTTTCGGGCAATAGCATAGTACAAACAACCATATCCTGACATGTAAAATTGAACCGACTACCCAATCGAGGACAAATGTTTGAAGATAGATTTTGAACAATTAGTGAGCCATTAGGATGGCCCTTAAAGTTGCAGGTGTCACAAACTCGATTAAACCACATACAGTTTCAAAAGATGCAGAGATAGCTGGTAAGAAAGGCCCTAATTTTTAAGAAAAAATAGACAATATGGGATTTTGATATGGATAATGTGGTATATCACATCAGGCATTTTTCTCTACTAACTTTGAATGATGAAGTCACAAATGATAAAGTATAATAATTAATATAGCCCAAAAGAGTTTTAATTCTTGCAAACCTATGTAAAAATACTCCTAAGCAAATCATACATGTGGTAGGCACTTGACTTAATATTCCCAGACAAGTTTACTGTTTACAATGTATATAGATAAATAAAGTGTTTACTTATGATATGGGAGCTAAAAAAATCTCTCCTCTAAGGCTCTAACGAACTAAAATATGTATGCATATTTAAACGTATAATAAAATTAAATGATTTCCTCCTTCCATTCAAAATACAAGTGCTCAGACTTGAGGGGGCATTCATCTTCTCTAACGAATATATCCGGGCCCTCCCCAAGCACGGGGCGCAACTCCCATACCAGGACTTCCAGTCGAACCAATGACCTAACTGAACCCAGGCCTCCCTTTCTAAACCATCTGCACAGAAAGGAAAATCTATATTTTCGAAGCTAGTCCATATCGTTTTTCTGACCATCCTTCCATTTTCATCAAAGAAAACAAATGATTCGCTAGCACCATCGTGGACGTAAAAGAAATTCCAATCAACTATTGGTGAGAACTCGTCACAAACCACCCAAGGCAAGTATCCAATTTGTTTGGTGACCACCCCTTCTTTCTTCAATATGTGGATAACTTCAAACTCATCGCATGTACCCTTACATTGGACATACCTTTCTTTTAAAATCTTCAGAAACTCGATCTTATGGGAGTCAAAATACGACTCAAAAAACAATATCACATTTTTACCACAAAGTTGAGAGACAGGAACCTACAAAGAGGAATGACGATTAGTTGACCACAAAAATTATTTTAATTTCTGTACTTTGTAATTTACATTCAGCTTTGATTTAGATTAGAGATACAAAACTGGGATATTCAAAAAATTAACCAATAATGTTAAATACATTATAAATCTTACCTCTGACCCATCTTGTGTTCTAAAGACTTTGTTACGATCCCATAGCATCTCCAATTTCATGTCATTTACTTTTTCAATCTCTACTTTCACAAGCTTTGCAAAGGTGAATGGGTATGCTCCGGTACCAAATTCTTTCAGAATGTTGGCACCAAGTGGTTCAATATATTCACAATGAGGTCCAAAAATCACAAGACGAGTTACTTGATCTGGATCGACATAATGGTTCATATACTTCAACGAATACTCCAAAATCCGTTTCAACTTCGTATCACTTGGGTCGTTAAAAGGAAGTGACAACCACGGCATAGTCTTAAACCTTTTCCAAAATGATTCCTCAGTTTTACAGTAAAATTCAAAATTTCTAGGAATGTAAATGAGCACAACCTCGAAGTTTTCTTTATTATTTTTCAATTCATTATAAGCCCTCTTAAGTTGTGTATCATCAGTCTCACCTTCTTGATAAAAATATAAGGCTACCACCTTGTATTCGAGAGTGTGAATAGGTATCTGCCAATAGTAGTAGAAATGCAGTCAGGAAATGATTGCTTAAACTCATTAAAGCTCAAGCTGTATAGAAAATGGAAAAAAAACAAGAGAAAAAAAAATGAATCAAGAACTAATAGTGCAGATATTGTGCAACGAAACCCAAAATGAGTGATTTTTTTATACATTAAAACTTGAAAGTGGAGGAACGGTAATGATATATATATATATATATATAGGAAAAATCATTCCTCAGTCAATATATTGCAGATTGCACATGAAGGAAAGTGAAAAAAATTCCAAAAATATGTTCCTTATAGCTTTTCCTGATATTAAAACTCAGCCATGCTCAGAAAAAGAGCAACAACAAAATTATACTCCCTCCGTCCCACCAGGATGTTTACATCTCTGGTGGGCACGGAGACCAATATATATATATATATATATATATATATAAGTAGGTAAAGTAATGAAAAATGATGAAAAGTGGTTAAAGTAGTGGGACCTATTACTATTTAATAATAGATTTGAGAGAGTGGAGGAAGTTAGTGGGTGTAATAGTGTTTTATATTATTAAAAGTTTACAATTTTTGGAATGTAAAGAAATGGATGGGACGGCCCAAAATAGTAACTGTAAAGAAATGGATGGGACAGAGGGAGTATAACAATAATCATCATTATCATCTAATATTTACGCTAAAAACTCATAACATGTACAGATAGAAGAAAATTATAGATGATAATTGGGAGACAATGAAATGATAAATCATACTATCTGTCAAGTATATAATATTACCTTGTCTCCTTTGTTTGATATAACATAATCACGCTGAGAGGAGGCCAGAAGATTCTTCAAAGATGGCTGCATAGCAATTGCATCATCTTCTGATTGCAAATAATTTATTCTTTCATCGCTAAAAGGATAGCCTAGGGCTCCATAAAGCTCAAGAATATAATAGGCATCATGACATTGCAAAACCATGCCGGCTGAATCAACGATTAATACCGCAGGAATATCACCTGATATATCAGGAAAGCCTCTTTTTTGAAAACTTTTCTCAGAAGGTACATCTGATAATGGGATAGCAGTCCATGGCCTAAGAGAAAAGATTTCTTCCTCGATACCTTTGCAATAGTCTCTATGAAGAACATGATCGTGATCAGCGTCAACTTTAACAGCGACAAAAATGACCTCGAAACCATTTTGAGGATATAACTTAATGTGGAGATTCTCCAACAGCGGTACATAATATCTCATGCAATGAATATCTATAATGGGCGTAAAATATATAGCAATAACCTTAGCTGCCAAATGCTCAGCCTTAACCTACAAAAAAATTATAGCATATATGATCATCATATTATTAGGTAAAAGCCTGATCATATAATCTGAGCCATAGAGAGAAGTTGATTTTTGCATTTCAAATTCGACTAAATTAATCTATACATTGAGCTTAGCATTTAATGTTGATCATGAGGATCATATCTGTTTTAAAAAGTGTGGTAACTGGTAAACATTTGACAAAATGAATTCGTACGATGAAGACGAATATGCACCTGTTGGTTGTTTTGATATCTGACAAGGTAATCCCTGTTTTTAGTGAAGAGAAGGTCATGTAAATCAATCACATCTCCTTTACTGATCTTTTTCTTCATGTCAGGTCCCTGAATCTCCTCTTCATCGTCCTCAGATGGGTAGAGGCGCTTATTTGTAAAATAGTCTGAACAATTTATAAGGGGGGTAAGTAATAAATTAAATCAAGCTCACAAAATTTTAAGTAGTTATAAAGAATTAAGTACCTCCAGCTTGAGAGACCTGCAAGAAAGAGAATAGATAACGATGGTTAACAGTTGATGACATATTATAAGTATATGTATAGGTATTAGTGGCTTTGGAGAAAAGGGGTGCTCGCCAAACACAACGATTTCTAAATAAACCCAACATGACTCAATTGCAGCCGCAGCAGGGTTTAGTCAGTGATGATGATTGGTGACGCTCTTCTTGTACTAGTTTTGTATTCCACTTTTTCAATCCGTTTCCAACCCCTAGTCTGTTGATGGTCCTGGTTGTAAGTAGAGCTGAACACGGAACGAAAACGACACGAATAATTAGTGTTTGGGTTCGAAAATTTGGTACACGAACACGAAAAAATACGTATATAATTAGAGTCGGGTCTAGGTTTTCGATATAGGTACACTACACGGAATGAAAGTACACGGAATAAATAAATAGTTAAACATTTTAAAATATATAATATATATATATATTACATACAAAATATGAATTTTACGTATTCTAAATAATATATATATAATTGTAATTTGTAAATACTAAAAGTTTAAATACACTTTATTGGTCATTTGACTAGTTGAGCTGTGAGCATTTAGGATTTTAGCTTTTGTCCCTTTAATTTTCATTTCCCCCCAATTTAACAGGCCGCCCCTCGTATACAAACTTATATCCCGCTTCCAAACTCTTCTCTTTCTAATTTAGATCCATACATATTACTTAATTTAGATTAAGTAGTTGACTTCATGATTTTAATTTCTTTTGAATGTCCAACAATTTGTAATTTGTTGTACGCAAAAGCGTTTTCAATTGTTACGTACTTTTGTATTAAGAACTTTGTTGTTCACTATTTAAGACCATTTAATTATCGATTGCATTTTTTAATATTTAATTCTTTTCGTATATAATCTGTGTACTTTAGTGTACCAAAACGGGTAAACACGAATATATTAGTGTTGGGTTAGTGTCACCAAATTGGTACACGAATCCAAATCCGGGTCGGGTTCGGGTTTAAGGTTTGGTACACGAAAATACGAAAGTACACGGAACGTTTGTACACGACACAGAACGTTGCCAGGTCTAGTTGTAACCTAATTCCAGCTAAGGGTAGCGGCCGCAGGTTTACTAATATAAAAAAATGAAAATCTATCACCCGCTTCTAATATTAGCGTTTTATTTATTCGATTCGGCTTATGTAGCTTAAAATCTTTTCAAGAATGGCTCGAACTTGGATAACTCAAATCCGCTCTGATAAAATTTATTTATATTACAAATAATAAATTATTAGCTTATATCTTGTGTGATGAACCGATTTATTTAATATTACATAATTTTTTATTTTAATTTAAACTGCCATTAACTAGCTTATACATGTGCGTGCGATGTACCGATTTTCTTTAATATTACATTATTGATTAACTTATTTTAAACTATTGACAAAAAAAAATTAAAGTGAAATTAAATATATTTAATATTATTTCAGAAAATTAGTAAATCTATTATCTATAATCTATTATCTAACTATCTATTATTATATTATTATATCTCCTTCTATATATTAAAGGGCAACCAAGGGCAAATTAAACCATTTTAATGGTTGTGAAGTTACGAGTTTAACATTTTATGTTCAAAAATTATACAAACAAGCATTATGCCCGTATTACACATACTTTAGTAAAAAAATTGTCTAAGGTTATATTTTTTATGTATATTATATAATTAATTAATCATTAAATCTTTTTGGATATTTTTAGATAAATATTTACATTTCATTGTATACATACATACAAATCATCAAGTATATAATAAATCATACTAATGACCAATATGTATGTTAGGTCACACACACTGTAGAGGGGGTGAATATAGTGTATAGCACAATCAAATCGAACTCTAATAACTCAAGTAACAGAAAATAAACTTTATTCAAAACAATAAACTCTGTTACAGTATGGAACTGTCCTCTCTCAGTGATGAACAAATATCACGAGAGCTGCTAGGGTTACAATGAATAATCTTCTCGATAATGATAACACTTATAGTGTAAACCCTATGTCTGTGTTTATATACTACACAGTTACAAGATAATCGCTAATTGATATCGAATATAATTCTGCTTCCTAAAATATATCAATCAGATATCTTTTCTTCCAAGTATTCCATTCTTCACGGAATTCCTTCTTCATGCATATCTCTTCTTACGTTTGTCTAGATTTTCTCTTCCTGTAAATCAGCTGCCTTCCTTATCTGAATATTTCCTTTAAGTCCTGATATTATCTTCTGATAAATATTTCCTGAACCTTAAGTACTGATGACTTAAGTTCTGACTTCAGTATAAGTGTTGATTTCAGTTAAGTACTGATTTGTCCTGTTTAAGTAAGATTTGAAAAAACTAAACATAAATCATATTAGACATGACATTATCAAATATATCTAACAATCTCCCTCAACTTATAAATTAGCATAATATACAAGTTTAACAGATATTTGATGATGTCAAAAATATTAAGTACAAATGCATGATAATTTGACTAGATAACTACAACTTACAGTCCTTAAAGCTTTATCAACTTTAACTTCTGATAACAACTTCAGTCTGTATACATATCAGAATTTGAGCAGTTGTAGATCTTGACTTGGCTTCACTTACTGATCTCTCTGATGTCAGGAGTTGTTCTGAGATAATTCTTTAACAAACATCTCTCAGTATATCTGAGTTCATCAATCATCCTCCTTTTAGCATCTTTAAGTTCTGCAGAATCTTCACCAGTTTGAAAGATTGCAGCCCTGAGATCATTAATCTTAGCTTTCCTTATGTCCTGATCCAGTCTGATCAAATATGCCTTGTCAGACTCAAGATTTAATTCCACAACCTTGTAACCCAGAAAGGTAGTTATAATCTTAGCAGAGTTAGGCTTCATCTCAACAATATCACCCTTGTGATCTCTGTACTTTGGAAGATATATGCTGTCAGACTTAATAGAATAAAGCCTTTTCTGTTTCTGAATTTGACTCTTCAAATAGTTTGCAGCACTTTCTGTTATTTTGTCATTCACTTGAAGTAAGAATAATACATGTTCCAATTCTTCAAAATACTTCAGTGGAATGGCATTTTCCCTTATATGATAAACCCTACCATCTGTCATAAAGTACAACAAGATGTGTTCTCTCAAGTAGGTATGGTAAACCATCTGTACAGATTCTAGTTGATTCAATCTTTCAGGAGTTGCTCCAATACCTGGTTCACTTAAGGAAGTTGGATCATTGGTTGTGTTCTGTATTCTTCTTTCATCAGCACTACCCAATCCAGATTTATCTCTTGCTTCCTTTCCAGTAACCACTCTTGCTTCAAAACCACTTGCAGCGGTCTTCAAAGGTTGAGTCTGTTTGGCTTTGGTGAATCCTGGTAGGAGTATCTTTGAAGGTTTAACATGAGCAATGTCAGAGGTTTCCTTTGATTTATCTTTTGATATCAAGTTAACTTGAGCTATGTCAGAGGTTACTTGCTTCTTTGAAATATCAGAACTAACTATATCTTTACTCTGAACAACTTGAGCCATGTCTGAGGTTGTCTTACAAATTTTTCTTGAAGTCAGAGCAAGATCAGCATCTTCAACAGTAATTTCTTCATCCACAGGAGGCACATAAACCTTGATAGGTTCACCAACTTTCTCTTTACCCTTGGACCTTGGATCTATCTTTAATTGTGATTTAGCCTTGGTTGCTTCAGGATTTGTTCTTTCTTTTATCACAATGCCTTTGGCCTTTGGAAGTTTCTTTTTACCAACATAAGCTTCAGATTTAGAATTGACTTTTTCTGACTTAAGTCTAGCTTCTTTTTCCATCAGACTTTCCAAGTCCATTCCTGGATTTTCTTTCAGAAATAACTGTCTTGATATTTCTTCATCAAGATCCAAAAGTTCATCAAAACTTATCCTTTTACCAGTAGCAGAAGTAATTCTTTTTCCAGCATCAGAACTTGTCCCGTGACTTGTAATTTCAGCTCTTCTTGATGAGAAACTTCTACCTTGACCATGACCTCCACCCATTCCAGAGTTTCCCTGGTCATCTTTTTCATCATCCTTCCCCTTCAGTGTCTTAACAGTTTTGCATTTGGACTTAATTACTTTCTCCCCCTTTTTGGCATCAGCAGGTAAGAGAAGAGAGACAAGCAATTCCACTGAGGCTTGGATTTCATCGAGTTGAGATTGCTGAGAAGCTTGATTTTTCAAAATATCATCAATCTGAGACTGTTGCTTCTCTTGGGTCTTCTCAATGTAAGCAACTCTGTCAAAGGTAGGTTGAAAGAATTTTTTCTTATCAATTTTCTGAGTCGTTTCTTGCTTGAGCAATTCTTCCTGAATTTTATGTAACTCTGCATGAGTTGTTGAATGGAGACCTTGAAGATGTCTAGTACTCAATGCAGTGACTCGAAGCTGTGTCTTGAAATCATCATTAATTAACATTTCATCAGCTTTTGCCAAGTGCTCAGCAAGAATCTTTTCAGATGGAACAAAGGTAACCGAGTTCCATTCTTTAGTCCACTCATGTCCTCTAGGAGTTTCACTCCAAGGTACTGGTGTTGCTCTTGTAACAAACTTCTTAACTAGTTCAGATTTATGAACAGTTTGTTGAGATGCATATCCTGGAGGACCAGCTTCATCAGCATCTGCATTAATAGCAGCATCACCAGTATCATCAGCATTTGAAGCATCAGAATTGACAGAATCAGCATCTTCTGATAAAACAACAGTATGAGAAGCAATTGAGGCTTCAGCATCATCCTCTAAGTACTTATTTGTTTCCAAGTTCTGATCAACAGCCATATCCAGATGCTCACCTATATTCTGATCATCAACATCTAGATGCAGAGAAGGTGTTGTAGACAATTCTGGAGTTTGAGTAGCATCAGGAAAAGGTGTTGTTGATGCATTAATTATTGTTGGAGCTTCTAAGTAGAGAACCACAGGCACAACCAGGTTGTGAATATCAATTTCAGCACTTGTGCCTGGGTCTACAGGAGATACAATTTCATGTACAGGAGACACAGATGGTGTGTTTGCCTTATCTGTAGCAGCTTCCTGAGTTGGGGACAATGAAGAAGGAGATGCAGTAGCTTCGGCAAATTCTGGTTCTTTTGAGATCAGAGATTCCTGATCTCCTTCCTCAGCTGCTGCTCCCTCATCATCTGAAGCTGGCCTTTTAGCTCTCTGTTTCTTGTATCTCTTTGAAGGTGGGGATTCCTTGGGAGGTTCAGCAGAAGTCATTCTTCTAAGCCTTTTGAGAAGCTTAGATCCCCCAATTCCAGAATCCTTCTGAGAAGGGACCTTCTCAGCTTCTTTAACAACAGGTTCTGATGCAGAAACCTGTTCCTCACTGTCTGACTCATCTCTCAGAACAATCCTCCTTCTCTTCTGTGGTGTCTGAGGAACAGTCTTTGTCCTTTTGGGCTTGGAAGATGAAGGCTTCACAGTAGGTGCTGAGGATGAAGGTTGAGCTGTCTGTTAAGGTGTGAGATAAGTTTTGAGATATGTTCTGAGAGAGGGTTGAGGTATAGATGTATGTGTGGTATGTTCTGATGGTTAGTGTGGTGTTTGGGATGTGGTGGTAGGTTGAACATCAGGATAAACAGATCTATAGGTTTGAGGATCAGCATTTACCAGGATCTGTTTTACAGACTGAGGAATCTGTAAAGGTCTAACCACCGTTTTCTTAAGGTCAGCATTTACCAACTCATTAAAAGCCCGTTTTGCAAATTTAAAGGGTGGAAATAAGTCAGTGGTAGGTTGAGGTTCATCAGCACAACAGAAATTATATATAAGCTGACAGAATCTAGCAAAGTAGACAACATTCCTATCCTCTGTCATCCTATCCCCTATAAAACCTAGCACAGCACTTGCAAAATCAAAATGAGTTTGGTTAATAATAGCATACCCGATGTGCTGACTCATTATTAGAATGGCATCAAAGTTGGAACACTTATTCCCGAAGGCTTTAGTGATGCAGTCGAAGAAAAAGCTCCATTCCTTTCTGATATGTGCTCGTTTCAACTGTCCAAGCTTAGCCAAACTCTGCTTATACCCCAAATTGGCCATGAGCTGCTGTAGAGCTGGTTCCTCCGGTGTTGAGAAAATGCAGCCTTCTGGTAAATGTAAAGCCTTGTGAACTGTGCCAGGAGTTACCACATGCTCATCATCATTGACTTCAAAAACAATGTTGGGAGTACCAGTTGCACCACCATTATCAAAATGCCCAGTCCGCCAAAACGTCAGAACTTGTTGGCTTGAAAAGACTGAAGGCTGGGTCAATGCATACCCAATTTCACTGTGTGCAAGAAGATCTTGCACAAAATGCAACTCAGATGGAGCTTCATCATGATTTAGGATTGCAGCATAGTTGTTGGGAACGAACTTGGCTCCATCGATGATCAAATCCTTAGGTGTCATGAGAAAAAGTTGAGAATTAAGGTTGCATGTAAGGTATTTGATAAAATGTCTGTATGAAAACCAACGTCAGTAGATGAGAGAGAGTAAAAGTAAAGAAAGAGAGATAAAGTGTAAAAGTAAATAAAAGATTGTATAATCTTCTCTCTCTTACTTATACATGGTTAAAAAAAATAACCGGTGGACACCTGTCAGACATACAGCAATAATGAATAGTTAATGGGCACGGGAAAACAGTAATCATTACTTATCACATGCAGTTTTTCAAGGAAAAAACCGTTCCACTTACCAAGTAATCCCATTAATTGAGGTAAGTCAGTTTTAATTCAAAATTTAAACTGTTCCCACTTTTTTTTAATCATTTTTACTGTAAAACCCATTTTCTGGAAAAATATAAAGTGTGAGAATGACCAAAAAATAAATCAAGTAAACATGTACCGACATTTCAGAATCAGAACTTAATTTATATCAGCAATTAAAATGGTCATCAGAATATGGATATATCAGGATTTAACAATGCAGTAGAATTATAAAACATCTCAGATATAAAATCTTGCAAAAATATAAAATTCCATTAATATATTAAGAGAATACATTCATGAAATTGAAATTTACATCAGAACATTACAAGACTGTCCTAAGCTACTAAACCTAACATCAACAGCTTTTGTCCTTGGCTAAGAAGCCGGACAAGGCTGACGATGAAGAAAAACAGGAAGAAGAAAACAAATTATTTCTTCTTCCGACTCTCTATAAAAAGAATAGCGAGTCGAATGATTCGCTCTTGTTGGCAGAGAGCTTCCATCCTTTCTTCTTCCAATCGCTCCAGATGGCGATGGTAGTCCATGTAAAAGAACAGGAGGTGTGTGAGAACCTTCTGGGGAACCGAGTCCCAAATCTCATCAGGAATGACAGTTACGTGCCATTCCTGCTGCCAGTCCTCACAGCTCAACTCCATGTTGAAGGTCTCATAGTTTAAAAACATATTGTAGTTAACCATGATTGTGTTGGTATGAAGGAAAAGAGAGTGAGTATGTGAGAAAAGAAATGATGTGTAGGCTGATGTGAGGTGATGGTTTATATAGGCAATAGAATGCCAGGAGATGCGAGGATAATTTAATGCGGACAGGTAGAAATAATTCTACCTCGTCTCCCTAGACTGGGAAGAAGAAAAATAGTCATTGAAAGTGTAAAACAGGGTTTAATGCGCACAAGAAACAAGTAAATATTACTGTGCATGGACGTGTTCCACTAACCCTAATTATATTGACTGTTAATATTCCACCCAAACATATTAAAAGAAGACTGTTGCAGATTTTAACCATAAATAAGTCAAGTAAAGAATCATAATTTAATATCAGCACTTAGACTTATATCAGAATTTAACAGTCATCAGAACATGATTTCTTAACTCAAAAAGTGAATGTCTATCTCCGTAATTCTTCACACAAATTCTGATGTTGATTCTTCAGAACTTAATCATCAGAACTTCCATTAGAACTTGTCCTCAGAATTTATGCAATTTGACACATAAACGGTTCATCTAAAACAACATTGAACTCCACAGTAATTTTCATCATTCATATGGAGTGTAAGTGTGTGCATTAAGCAAAATATCAGACAAAGAGTAAAGTATGATTCACTTCACTACATCTTAGAAATAAGGCATAACTTAGAACTTTACTTAAAATCTGTCATTATTCTGAAGCCTACTTTTGAATGAGTTCATGCATGAGTCCACCTCAACTGTTGTTGTGCTTATTTTATGCATCTTTTGAAATTCCATTTTACAGTGGCTTCTCAGTGTAAGTGAGTTACGACTGCTTATCATAATTTATGCTATTATCAGGGTATTTCTCCAGTAATCATAGAGTGTGAAAAGTCACCAAGAAAAATATTTATTTTTGTTTTTTCTTATGCATATTACTTAATACCAGCAATGCACTTGGGTCGTCCCTTCCACATTTTTACTCTAGATCTCAAAGGAGTACCTGATTTTTATTCCTTGTTTCTTTTCCTTTTTCTTTTGATAAGTGAGGTTTATCAGCACTTAGTACATTCAACAGATTTACTAACATCAGAACTTAACAGATGAGAAGCATTATTCTAGTTTTTGACTTAGTAATAAGATAGACAAAGTAAACTTAACTAAGCTCAACATCAGAATTTGCTTGTGTCAATAGATTTCCATATAAATAATTACTTCTAACGTGGGATCTCTAGTATATTAAAGACTACTAGGTCAGCATCTAGCATAGTTATCCTCATAGGATTGAATAGTCACATAAACAGTCATATCACCATCAGAGTTTAGAAATTCACATTAGACAACAATCAGTACTTAAACAATTTTCAATCAAGCACAGAATACAAAGAAATTAATTTTTGTAAATACTGATCATAAAGTCTGATGCATCAGAACAAGAGCTAAGCAGATTTAGAGAAAGAACCTGAAACCATTCCAAGTTCATTTACCAATCTTGTAAAAGTAGCTTCACATAGTGGTTTTATGAAGATATCTGCTAGTTGTTGATCCGTTGGAACAAAGTGCAATTTCACTATACCTTCATCCACATGTTCCCTTATGAAGTGGTACTTAATGCTGATGTGCTTTGTCATTGAGTTTTGAACTGGATTACCTGTCATAGCAATAGCACTTTGATTATCACAGTAAATAGGGATGTTAACCCATAATCCAGTAACTGATTCTTCATCCAAAGAATCTGTGCACAACAGCTTCCTGCAGCAATGTACTCTGCTTCTGCAGTTGATGTGGAAACTAACTTTTGTTTCTTGCTAAACCAAGAAACCAATCTGCCTCCAAGAAATTAGCAGCTTCCACTTGTGTTTTTCCTGTCAATTTTGCAACCTTCAAAATCTGCATCTGAGTAACCTATTAGTTTAAAATCTGATTCTCTGGGATACCACAATCCCAGATCAGCTGTTCCTTTAAGATACTTGAAAATTCTTTTCACATCTGTTAAGTGAGGTTCTCTTGGATCCGCTTGAAATCTTGCACAAAGACAGGTAGTATACATGATATCAGGTCTACTAGCAGTTAGATAGAGTAGAGAGCTAATCATACCTCTATAATCAGTAATATCTACTGATTTACCAGTATTCTTATCCAGTTTTGTTGCAGTGGCCATGGGAGTGGATGCACTTGAACAATCTTGCATTCCAAATTTCTTCAGCAAATTTCTGGTGTACTTGGTTTGACAAATAAAAGTGCCTTCTTCATTCTGCTTGACTTGAAGGCCCAGAAAATAGCTAAGTTCCCCCATCACACTCATTTGATATCTTGACTGCATCAGTTTGGCAAACTTCTTGCAAAGTCTGTTATCTGTAGAACCAAAGATGATATCATCAACATATATCTGAACCAGAAGTAAGTCCTTTCCATGGTTGAGGTAGAACAGTGTTTTGTCTATAGTTCCTCTGTTAAATCCACTTTCCAGAAGAAACTGAGCTTGCTTAAGGCCAGAAAGTGCTTTATCAAGCCTGTAGACATGATTAGGATATTTGGGATCTACAAAGCCTGGAGGTTGTTCAACATATACTTCCTCCTCCAATTCTCCATTGAGAAAAGCACTTTTCACATCCATTTGAAAGACAGTAAACTTTTTGTGAGCAGCATAAGCCAAAAATATCCTTATGGCTTCAAATCTAGCAACTGGTGCAAATGTTTCATCATAATCAATTCCCTCCTGTTGAGAATATCCTTTTGCAACCAACCTCGCCTTATTCCTTGTAATTATGCTATCACTATCAGTTTTGTTTCTGAATACCCACTTTGTACCAACAACAGATCTGTTTTTTGGTCTTGGCACTAGGGTCCAGACTTTGTTTCTTTCAAATTCATTTAACTCTTCCTGCATTGCTTGCACCCAATCAGCATCTTGAAGAGCTTCTTCCACTTTCTTTGGTTCAGCCTGAGAAAGAAAAGAATTGTAAAGACATTCACTTGAAGTAGATGTTCTAGTTCTGACACCTGCATCAGGATTTCCAATTATTAAGTCAGGTGTATGTGATTTAGTCCACTTCCTTGCAGATGGAAGGTTTTCTCTAGGACTGGATGCTCCTCCATGATCCATGCTATCTTCATCAACATTTTCGGATGCTCCCCCTGAAACTATGCTCTCTGAGTTGGATTCTTCAGAATTTAAGTTTTCAGAATTATCACAACTTGACGAATCAGAACTTGAAGAGCCAGATGTATGTTCTGATGCTTCTTGAGATGTGGTTGAATCTTGAGTATGCTCCCCCTGCATAGGGGCATCTTCCTTTGGCGTAGTCACCACAGTTTCAATAACATCAGAGTTTAATCCATCAGAGTTTGCAGTATCAGGATTTAGACTGTCAGGATTTTCAGTATCAGAATTTAAGTCTTCATTTTCAAATCTCAGCTGATCATGATCATTTGCATCCAAATACATGAAAATACTTCAGATTTGGCTTCTTTTTCTTTACCATCTCATATGGTGTCTTTCATTGCTTGTTAATGAGTGTTGCATTCTGAGTAAAACAAGCAGTCTGCACAGCTTCAGCCCAGAAATAGGTTGGAAGCTTTGCTTCATCAAACATTGTACGTGCAGCTTCAATGAGAGTTCTATTCTTTCTTTCAACAACTCCATTTTGCTGTGGAGTTCCAGGAGCAGAAAATTCCTGCTTGATTCCATGGTTTTTGCAGAACTCTTCCATTATCAAATTCTTGAACTCAGTACCATTATCACTTCTTATTATCTTCACAGAATCTTTGACCAATTTATCCAGTTTCCTGACATGATCAATCAAGATAGATGCAGTTTCACTTTTTGTGTGCAAGAAATACACCCATGTGTATCTGGTGAACTCATCCACTATGACCATAGCATATTTCTTCTTTGCAATAGACATGACATTTACTGGACCAAATAGATCAACATGTAGTAGGTGATAAGGCTCAAGAATTGATGATTCAGTCTTGCTCTTGAATGAGGATTTCCTTTGTTTAGCCTTCTGACAAGAATCACAAACGCCATCAGGAGCAAATACTGACTTTGGCAGTCCTCTCACAAGATCTTTCTTGACTAATTCATTTATATTGTTGAAATTTAAATGAGAGAGTTTCTTGTGCCAATTCCAGCTTTCTTCAATTGATGCTCTACTCATCAGACAGATTGCAGAACCATCAGTACTTGTTCAAAGCTTGGCTTCATAAATGTTACCACGCCTGTATCCTTTCAGAACAACTTTGCCTGTAGATTTACTTACAACTTCACAGTGTTCTTCAAAGAAATCCACATGATAACTTCTGTCACAGATTTGACTAACACTCAGCAGATTGTGTTTAAGTCCTGAGACTAGAGCTACTTCTTTAATGATGACATTCCCAAGATTGATATTTCCATATCCCAATGTTTTTCCAATATTGCCATCTCCATAAGAAACACTTGGGCCAGCCTTCTCCACAAAGTCTGATAATAGGGCTTTATTTCAAGTCATATATCCTGAACATCCACTGTCCAGAACTAGGATGTTTTTCCTGTTGCCCTGCAATCATAAAGACCACTAATGATTAGTTTTAAGGACCCAGACTTGCTTGGATCCTTTGTCCTTATTAAGTTTGTTAACATTTGCAGCGGATTTAGCATCATAGTTTATGTTAACATTTTTCTTATCAGAATTTACACTATCAGACTTTGAATCAGAACTTACACTAGAAGGAACAATGGTAACTTTCTTTAAAGAAGGTTTTATTTGATAATAATCATATTACAAACTATGATACTCCTTACAAGTATAAATGGAATGCCATAAACTACCACAATAAAAACAAGGATTTTGTGGCTTATATCTAACAGACTGACTCTTAACTCCTGACTTTGAAGGTAAGGAGTTTATGTTCTTATTCTTCCTGCAAAAAGAAGCCAGATGGTTAGAACTCCCACAGTTATGACACATTTTTCTAGGAGCATCAGGAACAGGCTTATAATCATTGCTTTTATTCACACCTTCCTTTCCATTCCTATTTTTCCTAGGTGATTTTACCTTGTTTACATTCTTAACATCTTTCAGCTTATGCTTAAGCTGCTTCTTTGTCATTAAGCCTATGTTTACTTCAGTTGTCTTTTCCTGTTTTAGTTTGTCAGAAGTTAATTCCTTTTTAACTTCTGATTTCTCAGTATCAGACTTTACAGCTACAAACTTAACATGTTTTAACTTTGGCTTTTGTTTAACAACTATAGGCTTAATATCTATAGTTCCTTTATCATTCTTATCCTCTCCATAACCTAAGCCCTCTTTCCAGTTTTCACTACTTAACAAATTCTGAGTAGTTCTGCCAGAGTTAGTCCAAGTCCTGATAATCTCTCTTTCCTTTTCTAACTCAGCTTTTAGAGAATCATTCATTTTAAGTAATTCATCCCTAACATAGAAAGTATCATCTCTATCTTTCTGAGTTTGATGGAACATGACTAACTCTTTTTCTAAATAATCATTCCTCTTTTTGCAAGCAAGATTTTCAGAAGTTAATCTTTCACATGTTAAAGTTTGATCTCTATAGCTAATGAACATGGTTTTAAGATATCTTCTCAACTCATTAATATCATCAGTATGAAAGGCATAAGTAGTTTGAGGTACCTTTAACTCAGCAGCTTCAGAACTGCTTTCAGCACTTGCCATATCAGCATTTGCCATCAAGGCATAATTCTCCTCACTTTCAGAATCTGAGGTGTCTATCCAGCTTTTGTTCTTTGTGACAAGAGCCTTGACTTTGTCACTCTTCACTTTCTTGCAATCAGGAGATATGTGGCCTTTCTCACCACAGTTGTAGCATTTGACATTTGTATAATCTCCTCTGTCAGACTTTCCTCCTTTGCCCTCAGATTTTCTGAAATTCTTCTTATCAAAACTTGCACCTTTCCTGGAAAACTTCTTTCCCTTCCTGAACTTCCTGTATGCAATCTTTGTGATTCCTTTCACCATAAGGGCACACAGCTTCATCATCTCTTCATCAGCATCCGTCTCAGGCAAGCTTTCAGATTCTGAGTCATCACCACTATCAGAACTTGATGACTCAGTATCAGACTTTGTGAAGAGAGCTTTACCCTTGCCTTTCCTTGAGGTAGCTGTCTTGGGGGATTCTTCTTCAGCCTTAAGAGCAACCGTCCTTGACTTTCCTCCTTTCCTTTTGCTTCTTTGTTCCATCTCAAGTTCATGAGTCTTGAGCATCCCATAAATTTCATCAAGAGTCGTTTCTTCAAGATTATAGTTGTCTCTTATTGTTGTTGCCTTCAAATCCCAGCTTTCAGGAAGAGCCAACAGGAATTTAAGGTTTGAATCTTCAAGATCATACTCCTTATCAACCAGTGACAAATCATTCAAGAGTTTGACAAATCTAACATATAAATCAGTCAATGACTCATTAGCCTTTGAGTCAAAGTGTTCATACTCTTGAGTGAGTATTGTCTTCCTGTTCTTCTTAATCGTATCAGTTCCCTGACATCTTGTTTCCAAGGCATCCCATATCTCCTTTGTAGTCTTGCAGTTTATTACCCTGTTTGACATTACATTATCAATGGCACTATGCAGTAAGTGTCGTACCTTAGCATCCTTAGCAATTGATGCGATATCTTCAGCAGTGTAGTCACTATTCTCCTTTGGTACTGACTTTGCTGCTTCACCTGCAACTGCAACAGCGAGCTTGGTTGGTTTTTGAGGCCCTTCCTTGATTCTATCAAGATATTCTGGATCTGTAGCTTCCAGAAACATGGTCATCCTCACCTTCCATATGGTATATTCAGATGGTCTCAATATAGGAACTCTAATAGCCTCATATCGGCTATGGATTTGTGTCTTTGGAGGTTCTTCAGTTTTGGTGGGCTTAGTTGGAGTTTCTACTTCAGACATGATTGTTTTTGGATCTTAAATTGTTTGTGTGTTAACAGATAGGCTCTGATACCACTTGTTAGGTCACACACACTGT
This sequence comes from Apium graveolens, assembly GCF_009905375.1. Classification (NCBI taxonomy): domain Eukaryota; kingdom Viridiplantae; phylum Streptophyta; class Magnoliopsida; order Apiales; family Apiaceae; genus Apium; species Apium graveolens. The sequence goes on from NC_133650.1 coordinate 152,704,503, forward strand.
AGAGGGGGGTGAATACAGTGTATAGCACAATCAAATCGAACTCTAATAACTCAAGTAATAGAAAACAAACTTTATTCAAAACAATAAACTGTGTTACAGTATGGAACTGTCCTCTCTCAGTGATGAAAAAATATCACGAGAGCTGCTAGGGTTACAATGAATAATCTTCTGGATAATGATAACACTTATAGTGTAAACCCTATGTTTGTGTTTATATACTACACAATTATAAGATAATCGCTAATTGATATGGAATATAATTCTGCTTCCTAAAATATATCAATCAGATATCTTTTCTTCCGAGTATTCCATTCTTCATGGAATTCCTTCTTCATGCATATCTCTTCTTACGTTTGTCTAGATCTTCTCTTCCTATAAATTAGCTGCCTTCCTTATCTGAATATTTCCTTTAAGTCCTGATATTATCTTCTGATAAATATCTCCTGAACCTTAAGTACTGATGACTTAAGTTCTGACTTCAGTATAAGTGCTGATTTCAGTTAAGTACTGATTTATCCTGTTTAAGTAAGATCAGAAAAAACTAAACATAAATCATATTAGACATGACATTATCAAATATATCTAACAATGTAAAACTCCAAAATCGAATGTATTCAGTTGCGTCTCCAAAATTCGAGTAATTGACTGATTTTTTTAGTACTAATTTTCAGCATTCGAGTACTCGCTTAAATATTAATATGATCATCTCTGATTTCCGAATATTCACTCGAGTTGATCAATTTTTTAAACACTACTCATGACATATATTATATATGTATTTTTAAAAAAAAAAAGGACAATTAGGTTTGGACGAAGTGGTATAATATTAAATAAGTATGTAATACAAATATAGTTGGTAATTGAAAAGATAGATAAATGCATTATTATTGAAATGCGAAAAGTTAAAAATTGGTGGAATTTGATATAAAAAAAAGTATAGTGTATACTTAAGAGATACGAAGAAGAATAAAAATAAGTGAATGATAATTTAGAAAGGAGGGGGTAATTAGGAAATGGGGAAGAATGAAAATAAATGAGGGAGGGGGTAATTTTAAGAAATGGGGAATAGAGAGAATAAGTGGGAAGAAATGAAGTGATTAATTAATGGCAAGTGAAAAATAAATGTGAAAAAGACATTAATGACCTTGAGTATAGTTATTGTTAACTATGGTAAGACTTAACTCAGGGTTATAGTTGGTCATTTTAAAGGTGGGTTACTTGAGGAATTAGATATATATTGATGACATTGTTATATAAACTTGTGTGCACACTGGCCTTCTATTCTAAAAATAGATATCACTACCATTATGTTAAATATCTCATTGGGCTCTAAATAAAAATCTTATTAGATAAAGTACATCATCTCTTTCTATTATATGTTTTATTATTTTAACTTTTAAGTAAATAAAATATTATTTTATATTATTTATGTAACTCCGTTTTCTTAGTTTCCTTAGTTTAACTTATAATTGTATCTCCTTCTATATATTAAAAGAGGACTAGGGGTAAATTGTGCCCTTTTAATAGCAAAAAATTACAATTTTACCCTTTCATATTAAAAAATTTTAAAAATGTCAATTCTCACACAATTTTTGTTAAAAATAGGTATATTATTGAATCTAAATCGAACCCCAAACTTTCTGCTCAAAAACTTCATACATATCTCATTGAGTCCTAATTAAAAATCTTATTAGATAAAGTAAATCATCTTTTTTCTATTATAATTTTTTTTTTAACTTTTGAGTAAATAAAATGTTTTTTTATATTATTTATTTAACTCTGTTTTCTTAGTTTCTTTAATTTAACTTATAATTATATCTCCTTCTATATGTTCGAGATAATCTTTCAATATATATGGAAACCCATGTCTCGCACGGGTTTTTACGCTAGTCTATATATTAAAAGAGGATTAAGGGCAAATTGAGCCCTTTTAATAACAATAAAATTGTAATTTTGTCCTTTTATGTTGAAATTTTGTTAAAAATGTCATTCCTCACACATTTTTTGTTAAAAATAGGTTTATTGTTGAATCTAAATCGAACCCCAACTTTCTACTCAAAAACTTCATATCACTACCATTGTGCTATATAACTACTTAAGTTTATTTAAAATTCTTATTAGATAAGTCACATCCTCTCTTTTTATCAATTTTTTTTGTTACTTTAATTTTTGAGTAAATAAAATATTGGTTTATATTATTTACGTGTCTCCTTTTTATTTAGTTTTTGTAAAGTTATATATTTTTATATATTTTATTAAATAAATTTTTGTAAAAAATAGTATTTAAAAATTATAAAAATAATCGGTAAATTTATTGATCAATCTTTTTATATTATAATATGATACATATTTTTAATTTATCATTCATTTACATTAAAAATCAATTTCGATGTGATTTGATATAAAAAATATAAGATAATATCAATGTTTTTATATATTAAGATTTAGGAGACTGTTTTTTATTTAAAAAATATATACTAAGAATATAAAATTGGAGAATTTAAGCGATCAAACTACAACTGAGTAATTTAGTTTGGACCAAGCTACAATCGAGTTCACCGAAAATTGACATAATTTTTTTATTAATGATTTACTGTGAGAGATATTAGCGTGTTAGTGTTCATGTTCATAGGATATATCTTTTCAGAAACTTTTGTTTTGGTTTTGCTTTAAAACGAACAGTCTGAGTCGGGACATATACAATTTATATCATAATAATTTGTTTTAGTTGGACATAATATTTTTTGATTTTAATGCATTTGTTTAAGGAGATTAATTTCTTTGTCCATTTTCATCTTTTTACAACAACCAATTATCAAAGTATTGTAGGTACGAGAATTGGGCAATATACCCTTTCCCCTCATCGTTTTGAGCTCCTCTAAGAATTCATCAAGTTCTCCATGAAAGCAATATCCATCCATCATTGAATTGTATGTGACTATATTAGGATATTTATATATACAAGCAAATTTATTCGAGATAATATTTAAATATATATACAGGCCTGTGCATCGCACGTGCTTTTACGCTAGTTATTATTAATTAATAGCTCAACATGGGACAATATTTATGAGATATTTTATTATCTTCAAAATTCATGAGACATTTTATTCCTCTTGAAATGTCTAAATTGCCCGTATTTTATTTATTTATTATTAACAGCTCAACACAGGACAATATTTATGAGAAATTTAAGTATCTTCAAAATTCCTGAGACATTTTATTCCTCTTGAAATGTCTAATTTGCCTGTGTATTTGATTTTTTTTATTCACGAGACAATATTTTTGAGAAACTTAATTAACTTTAAAATTCATGAGACATTTTATTTTTCTTGAAATGACTAAATTGCCCATGTATTTGATTTTTTTATTATTAATAGCTCAACATGAGATAATATTTATGAGACATTTTATTATTTTCAAAATTCATGAGACATGTTATTTCTCTTTAAATATCTAATTGCCCGTGTATATAAATGAGAAAGTTTTGGTAGGAATCTAACCCGGGTCTTGTAATTACTATACACAACACAATATCACTAAGACACTAGTCCATATATATAGTTTATCATACACATATTAGGTGTGCTTGTGTACCATAAAAAAAATAAATATATAATATTTTAAGTAGTCAGTATCTAAGAAATCTAAATCTTAAACTCTGATAGATTCAATCTATACAGTAGTTCAAGCTCATGATACTGAAGAAAATTAAGTTGAAGCAGAAATCATCCAAGCTGGTCAAAGAAGGAAGATTTATGAAAGCATTCTGGGCTGGGGAAGTGGAATTAACCTCTGACATTGCTCAAGTTAAAGAAGCAGTGCAGGATGAAGAGTTAAAGTCCGATATTCACTGAAGAAAGATTGAATATGCATACTTGATTCCTGCATTTAGATAGTTCTGACATCATCAATTGGAACTTGTCCATAACTCCATTATGAACAAGTTGGGGGAGATTGTTAGGAGCAATTGATGATATCAAACAGAAACTATTAGAAGTTCACATCAAAACTTATATATCAACGGATGCTGATTACATCAACGGATGATGAAATATCAACGGATGATAGGATATCAACGGATGGTGATTTCGACGGATGATGATGTCAACGGATAATGAAATCAGTATTTGTCACATCAATTGATCTTCAAGGAGAAAAGGAAACAGGAACTCAATATCGTGAAAGACTTTATCTCAGAAGCAATTGTATAGATTTCCTTGTTGTTAATAGAATAGGATTCCTTATACATTGGTAGTTGTGCTCTATATAAAGCACAGATTAGGTTCATGTTATATGCATTGCGATATTTTTATATCTTTCGCATAACCTAGCAGCTCTCAAGGATATTTGTTCATTCTTTCGAGAGAGTACGTTTGTAATAAGTTGTTATCAGATAATATAAAAACTGTTGATTCTGTTGAAGTTTTGTCGAATAGATTATATTAACTGTATTCACCCCCCCTACAGTTGATTAAGGGCCTAACATAGCCCATGCTTGAAATATTTAAATTTGGTTTTGTCAACTATGTTTCTGTTAGGCTTCAACTTCATCCATATCACCTTGGCTTGGACAGTCTTCATCTTCAGCCATCAACCCTTTTCCCTTGCCTATCTCATACCTAACTTCACAAACATTAATGTTTGGTGCAGTTTTAATAGCTTCAACCTTCATTTCAACTATTCTCTCATACTCAGCTACCAATGCCACATACCCACCTTTCTTCCTTCCTTTCTCTATTAGTTCATCTTGTTTCATTCAAGCTCAAAGGTCTTTAAAATTCCATACAATATCTCAAGAGTGAAATCCTTGTACTCTTGTGAATTTTTGAGAGAGACTGTCATTTGCTTCCATTCTTTTGGTAAAGACCTTAAAAATTTTAGGTTGGAATCCTTGGTTTGGTAGACTTTTCCATACAACTTTAGTCCATTCAACAACTTTTGAAATCTATTAAAAGTTTCATCTAGGGACTCATCATCTTCAAAATGGAAGTGTTCATATTATTGTATGAGAAGTTACATTTTGTTTTCTCTGACTCCTCACATTGTACTTGAACTGTGTCTCAAACATCCTTAGCAGTTTGGAAATTTATGACAGTGTCAAACATGTCTTGATCAAGACCATTTAATAATATGTTCATGACCTTTTTGTCTTTATGGACTTCTTCAATATCTTCATGAGTCCATTCTTCTTTAGGATTTAGAATAGTTTGCTAATTTCCAGTGGCATCAACAGCATCTGTTGCAACCTTGAGAGGAATATGAGGTACATCTTCTATGCAGTTGATATAGCTTTCATCTTGAGAAAGTTGATGAAGGTGCATCTTCACTTTCCAGTGATGATAGTTGTCTTTGTCCAGAATTGGAATCTTCACTCCAATATCCTTCTTGCTCATGTTGTTTGATAGCTTTGATCTTTAAACTCTTTATATGTCAAGAGTTTGCTATGATACCAATTATTATTTCCCAACATTACAATAACAGAATTATAGAAGGGGGGTTGAATGGAATTCTGGTTTCTTTTTATTTTCTGAAAAACTCTTTATAGAATATACAACTTTATTTTTGAATAAGTAAGAATGCAGGTAAAACTTTTGAAGTATTCTACTCACACAAAGTAAATAAACACAATGTTTAAAAACTTTCCAGTGAATTTGTCTTTCCATCAGAGATGTATATTTGAAGAAATCTTTGTGATGTAAATTGCACACAGCTGCTTACAATTATTTTTTACAACTTTGAAATTGAGAGTATTTTCTAAAGATACAACTTACTAAACTCTTGAGTTCTTACTTGTTATCTAAATACTTGCTACACTTAATTTATATTGAACCAAGTTTACATGTACAATAAAACAAGAATAATATTCCTAACAGCTAAGTCAATGCACATGCTTCTTTATCTCTCTGTCCAATGCAATCCAAGAAAGATATAACATCTTTGAATGACCTTATTTTGCATGGAAATGAAAATGCTTCATTTTCTTCTAAAACCTGTAAGCAGGCTGCCATATTCCTTTTATGCACTATCAACTCATATGACTGGTCAGCCTCTGTCAAGTCACTATCAACTTCTATCTTGTTGATCATCTATTGAAACTTCATTGATGTTATCCGTTGAAGCTTCATTGTTGTCATCCATTGACACTATACTAGTGTCATCCGTTGGAACTTTCTTGATAACATCCGTTGAAACTTTATCTGATATTAGTTGAAGACCTCTTGACTAGCTCATATGTTGAAACTTGTAGTTTAGCAGTTGAAGATATTTCCTTAGCAGTTGAAGATATTTCCTTAGCAGTTGAAGATGTTTCCTTAGCAGTTGATACTCTTTCACTTTTACAAAATTACAAGGTATTTTATATCTACACTTAACCCACATATTTTGTATATCTTGCTAGTAGTCAACATGACTTATAAATCACTAAAACTCCCAAATCCCTCACCTATCATAGTGTACAGAATGTGCTACATACTTATTAATATTAACTACTCCTTCAACGGATAGACAGACTGTGCTTATCCGTTGAAAACTACTAAATGACACTTAACAATTTTACTTAAGGTGTTTTGGTGAGTTATCATCAAGATTACAACATATTACTAACAAATAGTTAGAATTACCTTATATTCTTCTAAACTTTCTGTTCAATTGAAAAGAAATTTCAAAAATTTACTAATAAAGGGAAAGTAAAAAGTCTATTTTAATATTTTCTAAAATTTCTCTACAAGTCAAAAAAGGATAAATCTTGCACAACAAGTTACATGAAAATAAAATATTCTTTATTAATATTTTTTAAAACTTTTTTTTTAAGTTCAAAAAATATTTAAAAATAATTTTTTTGCTAAATAAAAAGATTTATTAATAATGGGAAAGTAAAAATTATACTTAATATTTTTCTAAACTTTCTCTTCGAGTAAAAAAAGAATTAATATTGCACAAAAAGTAAAAAATAATTATAAAATCATGTTGATGAATCAATAAATCAAAATGTAAAAATAAGGATATATATTGAAGAAGAATTTAGATATATCAAGAGCAACTACGATAATGTTCTTCTTTCATCTCTTCGTTTAACTTTGTATGTATATGATGTATAAGTGTTGTTTATGAATTGAACTCTTAATTTTATTATTATTTTGATTGATGGTATGATTGAAGTTGTGAATGTACTATATTAATGGCTTTATGATTTGTGTTTCAACTTGCAAGTATAAGGAGTCAGATCTTAGGGTATATAATAGGGACCTCCTGTTTTATAATTTAAGATTGTTATTTTATTTTTATCTTTGTTCTAGTACTTATTAGTTAATGTAACATACAGTTCAATCAGATTGATTGATGTTGAAATTTAGACACCCAAATCCGAGAGATATAAGATCGTTGCGAATCACAGTTTACCAAACACTTGATCATAATAAAAAATTTCAATGACAGTAAAATTATAAAAGAGCGGCTCATTAAGAGTAAGCATGTGTAATTAGAAGATATTTTGTTATAATTCTATATTTATTCAGAACTTTAGAATGACTAATACGAAATTTAAAATTCAAAAATATGATAATTTTATTATAATTTTTTACATATATTTTATTTAAAGCACGTTTATAAATCGTAGAAGAGCGTTTCAGTGAGACTAAACATATTTAATTAGAGAATGTTTATTTAAAATTTTATATTTTTTTCAAAATTTCTGAAATGATCAACACGAAATTAGAAACTCAAAAAAATATAATTTTATTTTAATTTTAAGGCCGATACGAAGCGATCGTTAAACTAGTGGAAGAAAAAGGGATAGTTAAAATACAAAAAATGAAAAAATAATATGAAATACGCAAATTGCACAAATGATGGAGTGAGAGTGTAAGCTAAGTACGCAACAATGTGCATTTAACTCTAGGGTGTTTGGTACGAGGTATTCAACGAAGGGAAAGGGAAAGAATTGGGCTCATTCCCTTTGTTGATGTTTGTTTATTAAAATCAATCATTCCCTTTCCCCTTTTTAAGTTGTAGGTTTACCCCAAATTTCTCAAACTCCATTTCCCACCTCCCACTAGGGTATGTGAACACCCTTTCACACTTTTGTTTTCTTATTTCAATCTCCTTCTATATATTAAAGGAGAATTAGGGGCAAATTGAGCCATTTTATGGCTACCAAATTACAATTTTACCCTTTTATGTTGAAAAATTATAAAAATGCCATCCTCGGATAATTTTTGTTAAAAATAGATATTGTATTATTTTTACAAAGAATCAAACCCGAACCTCCTACTCAGCCATTTCATATCAATGCCATTGTGCTACACCACTTTTTGAGTTAACTTCAGAACTCTAATTAGATAAGCCACATCCTCTCTTTTTATCAAAATCATTTTATTACGTGTCTCCTTTTTATTTAGTTTTTGTAGTTTTATTATAAAATTTCACCCATCTCATATTCATTTCCTATTTGTTTCACTTAATTCATATTTATAAATTCTCTTAATTAACGCCGATTTGATATATATATATATATATATTAGGATGAGGATAAGGAATCAGTTTCCTACTTCCTAGGACTCCAAAGTCCATTCTAATTCTGAGACTTGCTCACCAAGTCTCCTAACCCTAGTCCAATTCAAGGACTCCCAACATCTATATAAGGGGTCTCACCCCCATCAATCAAAACTACGTTTTTTGGCTTGATTCTCTAGATTATAGAGATACGTAGGCATTTCGTAAAGGCAAAATTAAAGCCACGAAACACGAGAGCAGCCATTAAAGGCCTTGAGCTCTTGAACCTTAGCAATAAATACAGCAATTAATACACCCTAGTTTTTTATCCATAACATTAAGCGTCGTCTGTGGGAATCCAAATAACAACTATGGCGAGAACACGAAGTGGAAAAAATGTCCCTAAAGTAACACCGGTTGGAACAACTCAAACGATCTCGTCAGCAGTGGAGATATCCCCACACTCGTCCTATGCAGGGACCCCGATAGGGGCAGCTGAGCCTCAGCCACAAGGGACGAATTCCCCAGCTCTACAAGGGATGAATCCCCCGGCTCCTCAAGGGACGAATCCCCAATTACAACAGGTACATGTACCTGTGAACTCTCAACATGTAAGGTATGAATATTTAACTGTTGTTACTACTGACCCCCCTTACGGGATGCCCCTGTACCCTGAGGTTGGAGGAAGTGGACTGAAAGGAATATGTCCTAAGTCCAATCATGTATGAGGATTTAGGAATAACTTTTATGTAATCTGTTTTGATTTCATTGATATTAATAAAAGACTTGTTTTGTTTTTATTACGGGCTTTATCTATTTAAGTGTTTAAATAAGATATACCATAGTTTAGAGTAAAGCTTTTTATGAATTATGATGAGATCATAATAGTGAGACCTAAAAAGATGATAACTCTAAACTTAAATAGTTCATGGTCATAGGATTACTAACTGGTAATTAATAATCCGCAAAGATCGGTACATACTATGCTTGCTTCATTATGAAGGATGTCTGTTCTCATAGACATTTGTGTGGTGACACTATAGCTAGTATGTAGGTGCTTATTATAGAATAAGTTCACTGAACATGACTCGCACAGCTGAACAACTGATGGAGTTCACTCACGTGTCAGCAGTTGTTCACCTAGTGATAGTTGTACAAGTATCCTTAGACTTGAGGTCATCATAGTCATCTTGTGTACACTGAACTATGCTTTGGTTTAGTTCTTAGTCTCCAGGGACAATTATTAGGACTCTTCTGGGTATAGGAATTTGTACACGAAGATAGTGTATGATCAATAAAGGATCTACCCCTTCCAGTGAAGGAAGCGAATGTTCAAGGCTGATCCACTTATGCTAGTTCAGGAATCTCTGGCCAGAGTAAATGAAATTAGAAAGGAGTTTCTAATTTGCATAGAACTACGCATAGTAAATGGTAAGCAAAGTGATTGAATTAGATAGGCTTGACACGAGATCCATGCCTTGTATTTAATCGGGACATTGTAGGGTAGAAGGAGTTTATTGTACGGTAACTATTCACTGACAGGTTCTTGGTATTCTAAGCAGTGAATTCATATTATCCGGATAGTCGCGATATGTTGAGAAGCATCACTCACGATGTAGAATAAATGTGATTAATTAATTAATCATATTTAATAAATTAGAGAATTTATATAAATAATGATAAAATAGTTTTATTATTATTTATTTCTACTACCGGCTTAATATTGAACCTACAGGGTCACACCATAAAAAGAGAATGATTTAATGGTGGAGGAATTAATTAATAATGGCTAAATAATTATTTATTTGTGAAATAAATAATTAATTGGCAAATTTAATAATTGATTAAATGAGATTTAATTGATTATAAATTAATTAAGAAAAGTTCTTAATATTATTAATTAAGGATTTAATTTTTGGAAATTAAATCAAGAGAGAGAATTATTTCTAAAGTGTTTAGAAAAAGGATTAATAATTAAAAGGTGTTTTAATTATTAATGAGAATAATAAATGGGATAATAATAATAATATTTATGGGAAAATTTCAGCTAAAAATTTTGCCTATAAATACACTATTATAGACCCTATTTTATTCTAACCCCAGAAACCCAAAAGTTTTAGAAAACCAAATTCTCTCCACCTCCTCCTCCTCCTAAAAGTCGTTTTCTTGGTGGATACCGGTGGAGTGCTTCACACTTGAGGAGCAACTGCTAAGGATCTCTGATCGTTATCTCCAAATTAATTTTAAAAGGTTAGATTCGATCCCTCGAATTTTTATTCACGATTTATATGCTTTTATTTGGATTTTGTATGTGTAAAAGTGTTTTGCCATGCCCCCGCTGCGTTAAAAATCCAACAATGGTATCAGAGCGTAGGTTGTATGCATATAGATCTGTGGTAAAAAATTCAGAATTTTATGTGCTTGTATGAATTAATTATGATTTTTACAAGTTATATTATGGATTAATTTTGTCTGATGAGAAATCGTTTCTCAGAATAATTTTGAATGTTGATGTGGGTTCTACAAGTGTTGTAGATCGTCTGGGTATTTTTTTCATAATTTTAGGATGTATAGATTTTTTATTATTAATTTTTGAAGTTATTACAATTAAATTCGTAATTAAATAATTATATATATATATATTGTATGTATATATATATATATATATATGTACTGCATCTGCAAGTGCTTCTGTTGTTGTCTGTTGTGCTGCTGTGCACGGAAGTAGAAACATATCTGTCATGCACGCTATTCGAGAGGAGGAAAAGGACTGCGGCGGCTAAAAAAAAAAATATAGGGGTGTAACGCATTACGGGAATGCGTTACAAACCTGTGGCGCATTCACGGAATACGTTACACCCTTTAATGGCTTAAAAGGGGTGTAACGCATCACCGGAATGCGTTACAGGGCTTGTAACGCGTTCCTGTAATGTGTTACAGCCCTCTGTTGATTTTAAAATTGATTTTCTGGGAGTTTCGTAACTCCGTTTTGGGCGTGCAATATACCGTTGGATTCATTTTTCCGAGACGGATCTAATGGAGTGATCAATTTTAGTTTATATAAAAGTTTTGAACTGTTTATATTTCCATGAAGTGTTTTAAAGTTGTTTTTGACTGTTTTAGTTGCTTTTAAATGCTTCATGTGATACATAGAGATGTATAATGCTTAGACTAATGTGCTAGATGATGTAACATGCCTACCTTGATGTTTATTCATGTTGATATATGTGATATATGCTTAGTTTATCATGCGATGATAGATTCAAGTGAAATTAAATTAACATAAGGCGTTTGTTAGACAACCTAGTATAGTGAAATTGTTTCATAACCTTAATAACAATATTATGAATACAATCATGAGATTCTTGTGTTTATGAAACACGTAATTGAATATGAATTTTTGATATGAGAGAAAGGATGATTCTGTCAACAACAGATTTCTATCTGTAAGAAAGGGTTATTAAGTGACGCCTCTTGACAATGCTCCACCCGATCTGGGAATCGTCTGATTATTAATTATTGATTTGAAATATTTAATTTAAAAGGAAGAATCTCTTTATAATATGATTATGATTGTAATGTAATATAATCCCTCTAAAATTAAATAATATCAAGTAGTAATTGGCCAATGACACAACGGGCTTGTGTCGGTCATAGCCTTCCAACATGGTAGAAAGTAGTTCTTATTTTTGAATTATTGTCATTTCGTGCCACAGCCGAGGGCTTTGATTTCGAAATAAGAAATACTTGTCTATTACATAGAGATGTGTACATTGAATAAGAATCTAAAGGTCGTTACGTGCCACAGCCGTGGGCCTTTGGGGACTGATTCAATTGTACGGAATGTTGGGTTTAGACTTGACTTAGAATATTGAGTTTGTCGTGCCACAACCATGACTCAATTATTCAAGAGGCTAAAGTTTGATTAGGGAATAACATAAGATGTAATTGACAAGAGTTGTCTGCCTATTGAACATTATATGGCGTTTCGTGCCACAGTCGGGGTTGTGTGATTGAATGTAGGATCCCTATTCCCACTAGTATTATGAATGCTTAATTTTTTCACGTAGAGGGTTGAATAAATTAGATAAACTAGTGGGAGCCACTTATGAATAAAGACCCGATTCATATAGTGTTTTAAAATGAAATCGAATATTTGCTAAGTGTTGTTATGTGTTTATCATTTACAGATTTACAATATACATTATGTCTTCTGCACTATCACTCAGGAGCATACTAGATGCCCATAAATTGACTGGTCCTAATTATGCTGACTGGCTTCGAAACTTGAGAATTGTTCTCAGGATTGAGAAGCTGGAATACGTGATTGACTCACCTAAGCCTACTGAACCTGCTAGCGATGCGCATAATGATGAACATGTTGTGTATCGTAAGTGGATAGATGATGCAAATGTTGCTCAATGCATCATGCTAGCTTCCATGAACATTGAGCTACAGAAGCAACATGAGCATATGGATGCTCACACTATCCTCATGCATCTACAAGAGTTGTATGATGTGGCAGGGAGGACAGCTCGATATGAGATATCGAAGGAGCTGTTCAGTTGTAGGATGTCTGAGGGATCATCTGTGAATGACCATGTACTTAAGATGATCAATTTGATTGAACGTCTTGGACAACTTGGTTTTGCCATGGATGGGGAGCTGAGCCAAGACTTGGTCTTGCAATCGCTTCCGAGTTCGTTCTCGCAGTTTGTTGTGAACTTTCACATGAATAAGTTGGATGTCAGCCTGCCTGAACTCCACAACATGTTGAAGACTGCGGAATCGAATTTTTCCCCTAAGAAGAGTTATGTTCTTCTAATTGGTGAAGGTTCCAATCCTAAGAAAAGGAAGAGGAACTCTTCCAAGAAGAAGAAAGTAGGTGAGAAAACGCCGGTTCCACCAAAAGCTGAAGACCCCAAGAGCAAAGTTGTTTGCTTTCACTGTAACAAGGTGGGGTACTGGAAGAGGAACTGCAAGGTTTACCTTGCAGAATTGAAGAAGAAGGGTAGTGAGACTACCGCTTCTGATTCAGGTATGTTCATGATAGAAGTGAATATGTCATTTCTACTTGGGTATTAGATACCGCCTGTGGTTCTCATATCTGTAATTTGTTGCAGGGACCAAGGAGAAGTAGGACTCTTGAGGAAGAGGAGGTGATTCTACTGATGGGAAATGGAGCAAGAGTTGCTGCTGAAGATGTAGAATCATTTCATTTACATATGCCTACGGGCAAGACTATTGTTTGAAATAATTGTTATTTTGTTCCCTCGATTGTGAGGAATATTATTCCCATGTTAGACTTGGGTGGATTTTTCATTTATTATTGAGAATAATGAATGTTCTATTCTTAGAGATAATATTCTTTATGGACGTGGTACTTTAAATAATGGTCTGAATATATGTGACATAATTTACTTCAGATTGAACAAACTAATAAAAGAAAAGGGATGATGAAAATCTCACTTTATAGTTGCACTGCAGTCTCCATTTAGTGGACATGGAGAGAGGGCTACAAATTTGCTAGGATTGGTACACACAGATGTATGTGGACCAATGTCTACGCAAGCCATGGGTGGATTTCATACTTCATTACTTTCATGGATAATAGATCTAGATTCGGATATGTGTTTGATGAAACACAAGTCTGAGGCCTTTGAAAAGTTCAAAGAATATAAGTATGAAGTGGAGAAACAAACCAAACATAGTATTATAATTCTTCGATTAGATCGAGGTGGTGAATACTTGAATGGAGTGTTTCTAGATTATCTCAAAGTAAATTGTATAGTCTCTCAGTGGACGCCTCCAGATTGGTATCTGAAAGGAGAAATCGAACTTTGTTAGACATAGTTCGGTCCATGATGAGCTATGCAAATCTTCCAGTATTCCTATGGGGTTATGCATTGGAAACCTCAGCATATTTACTGAATAAGGTGCCTTCCAAAATCTGTTCCTCAAACTCCGTATGAGATATGGAAAGAAAGGAAACCGAGTCTTAAACACGTTAAGATTTGGGGATGTCCAGCTTATGTCAAGTAAGTTGACCCAAATAAGCTGGAATATCGATCCGGAAAATGTAGTTTTGTGGGATATCCTAAAGAGACTTTAGGGTATTACTTTTGCACCGATCATCGGGTGTTTGTCTCCAGACATGCTACCTTCTTGGAAAAGGAGTTTATCCTTGAAAGAAACAGTGGGAGCAAAATTGAACTTGATGAAGTTCAAGAAGCACAAACTACTACAGATCGAGTGGAAACACCTGTTCTGACTGAACAACCTTTTGTGGAACAGCCCATTCATAGATCAGGGAGAGTGTCTCGCCAACTTGAGAGGTATTATGGCCTTGTCATTGAGAATGACAATGAGTTGTCGATCATTGATGATGACGACCCTGTGACCTATAATGAGGCTATGAGTAGTGTTGACTCAGAGAAATGGCATAGTGCCATGAAATCCAGAATGGAATCTATGTATATGGTATACAAAAGATAGATTATAGCAGATGGCCAGGTGGAGACCTATAAGGCCAGGCTTGTGGCAAAAGGATTCAAACAAAGGCAATGGATTGACTTTGATGAAACTTTTTACCTGTAGACCTGTTAAAATCAGTTCGGATTTTGCTTGCGAATGCTGCTTACTACGACTATGAAATCTGGCAGATGGCCAGATGGTTTTCTTTCCAAAAGAAATGAAAACCTAGTGTGTAAGCTGCTGCGAACCATATGTGGTTTAAAGCAGGCTTCTCGAAAGATGGAACATTCGTTTTGATGAGACAATCAAAGAGTTTGATTTTATCAAAAACGTAGATGAACCATGCGTCTACAAAAGGGTTAGTGGGAGCGCGGTAACATTTCTTGTATTGTATTGAATTAGAGTTGACACACATAACAACATAGCAGACCCACTCACAAAGCTACTTTATGAAAGTCACTTTGATCGTTATAATGACAGGATGGGTATTAGATTCCAGAGTGATTGGCTTTAGTACAAGTGGGAGATTGAAAGGAATATGTCCTAAGTCCAATCATGTATGAGGATTTAGGAATAACTTTTATGTAATCTGTTTTGATTTCATTGATATTAATAAAAGACTTGTTTTGTTTTTATTACGGGCTTTATCTATTTAAGTGTTTAAATAAGATATACCATAGTTTAAAGTAAAGCTTTTTATGGATTATGATGAGATCATAATAGTGAGACCTAAAAAGATGATAACTCTAAACTTAAATAGTTCCTGGTCATAGGATTACTAACTGGTAATTAATAATCCGCAAAGATCGGTACATACTATGCTTGCTTCATTATGAAGGATGTCTGTTCTCATAGACATTTGTGTGGTGACACTATAGCTAGTATGTAGGTGCTTATTATAGAATAAGTTCACTGAACATGACTCGCACAGCTGAACAACTGATGGAGTTCACTCACGTGTCAGTAGTTGTTCACCTAGTGATAGTTGTACAAGTATCCTTAGACTTGAGGTCATCATAGTCATCTTGTGTATACTGAACTATGCTTTGGTTTAGTTCTTAGTCTCCAGGGACAATTATTAGGGCTCTTCTGGGTATAGGAATTTGTACACGAAGATAGTGTATGATCAATAAAGAATCTACCCCTTCCAGTGAAGGAAGCGAATGTTCAAGGCTGATCCACTTATGCTAGTTCAGGAATCTCTGGCCAGAGTAAATGAAATTAGAAAGGAGTTTCTAATTTGCATAGAACTACGCATAGTAAATGGTAAGCAAAGTGATTGAATTAGATAGGCTTGACACGAGATTCATGCCTTGTATTTAATCGGGACATTGTAGGGTAGAAGGAGTTTATTGTACGGTAACTATTCACTGACAGGTTCTTGGTATTCTAAGCACTGAATTCATATTATCCGGATAGTCGCGATATGTTGAGAAGCATCACTCACGATGTAGAATAAATGTGATTAATTAATTAATCATATTTAATAAATTAGAGAATTTATATAAATAATGATAAAATAATTTTATTATTATTTATTTCTACTACCGGCTTAATATTGAACCTACAGGGTCACACCATAAAAAGAGAATGATTTAATGGTGGAGGAATTAATTAATAATGGCTAAATAATTATTTATTTGTGAAATAAATAATTAATTGGAAAATTTAATAATTGATTAAATGAGATTTAATTGATTATAAATTAATTAAGAAAAGTTCTTAATATTATTAATTAAGGATTTAATTTTTGGAAATTAAATCAAGAGAGAGAATTATTTCTAAAGTGTTTAGAAAAAGGATTAATAATTAAAAGGTGTTTTAATTATTAATGAGAATAATAAATGGGATAATAATAATAATATTTATGGGAAAATTTCAGCTGAAAATTTTGCCTATAAATACACTATTATAGACCCTATTTTATTCTAACCCCAGAAACCCAAAAGTTTTAGAAAACCGAATTCTCTCCACCTCCTCCTAAAAGTCGTTTTCTTGGTGGATACCGGTGGAGTGCTTCACACTTGAGGAGCAACTGCTAAGGATCTCTGATCGTTGTCTCCGAATTAATTTTAAAAGGTTAGATTCGATCCCTCAAATTTTTATTCACGATTTATATGCTTTTATTTGGATTTTGTATGTGTAAAAGTGTTTTGCCATGCCCCCGCTGCGTTAAAAATCCAACATGGACATGGTGGACGGAGTGAAGCATGGGGGAAAATACCCCTTTATATACGCGGCTTGGCTCCTATTCCGGAGGATCAAGAATTCTCTGGGCCATATACTGAAAGGGACTCTGAATCTTCAGATGATGATGTGGCCCCTAGAAGGAGGCGTGCTGGTAAAGAGCCAATGAATGATACTAATCGACGCTCTAGAACCACGCAAGGGACTAATACTTGAAAAGTACATGAGAGAATTAGGGCTCATGAAGCTGAGATCCAAAGGCTGAAGCACGATCTGGAAACACATCTAATGCCCCCGATGCCCCTAAGGATCCCCTCCAGTAATAGACCTGGATGGTCCAATGCCAAGAAGGGCTGTTGTCCCAAGGGCTGACCCAAATGATCTTCTACCCTTAGGAGATCCTGACGATCCAACTCCGCCCTTCACCAAAGAAATAATGAATACCCATATTTCAAGGAAGTTTAAAATGCCCACCATCAAATCCTATGATGGCACTGGAGATCCTGCGAATCATGTCAGGACATTCTCCAATGCACTGTTGTTGCAGCCCGTGAACGATGCAATTAAGTGTCGGGCCTTTCCTCAAACCCTGTCAGGGATGGCTCAAAGATGGTATAGTCGTTTGCCACCGAATTCAATTGGGTCCTTTAGAGATTTGAGTCAAGCTTTCATTAAGCAATTTATTAGTGGAAGAGTGCATGAAAAAAGTTCATCATCCCTCATGAGCATTGTGCAAGGAGCAAAAGAGTTCTTAAGAGACTATATGGATCGTTTCACCAAGGAAGCATTGAAGGTCCCAGACCTTGATGACAAGGTAGCTATGATAACACTGTAGCAGGGAACTCGAGATGACTTCTTCAATATGTCCTTGGCTAAGCGCCCCCCTGAAAGCATGTTGCAGCTTTAAGATAGGGTCGGGAAGTATATCAAAGTAGAAGAGAGTATGAGGAAAACAGTAGTGAATAATGAGCCTGTTGGTGGAAAAAAGTGAAAGACTGATCTAAAATATAATGCTAAGGACAAGTATCCTAGAACTGAGCAAAACACTGATTCAACCCCAAAGAAGGGAGGGTCTGAGAAAAAATTCACCGAGTATGCTAAACTGAATGCCCCTAGAAGTCATATTTTAATGGAAATTAAAAGAGATAGGGAAGTCCGCTGGCCTAAACCTCTAAAAGCTGATCCGACTAGGCTGGATAAAAGCAAGTATTGTAGATTTCATAAGGATGTTGGACATGACACCGATGAGTGCAGGCAACTGAAAGATGAAATAGAATTCCTTATTCGAAAGGGAAGGCTAAGCAAGTATACTGGAGATGGAGGAGATAGGAGTAATAGTGGAAGAAGGAACTTTGATGATCGTAGAAGAGATCAGGATGATCAGGGGAGAAATCCCCCAGCAAGGGAACCAGTGATTAACAAAATTTTTGGAGGACCACAACCCCGAGGGCCAGTGATAAATACAATATTCGGAGGGCCAACTGCTGCTGGGACATTTAAGAATTTAAGAAAAGTATACACTAGAGAAGTCATGCATATTGTTGGAGAAGCCCCGAAGAGGGCTAGGACAGGGGTGATAATAACATTTGATGATTCTGACTTGGAAGATGTGAAATTTCCTCATGATGATCCGCTGGTCATCACATCAATTATAGGGAACAACCCAGTTAAGAGAGTCCTTGTAGATAATGGAGCTTCTGTAGATATTTTACTCCATGATACTTTTATACGGATGGGTTATAACGATTCTCAACTAACCTCAACTGATATGCCGATATATGGATTTGCTGGAGTAGAGTGCCCCGTGGAAGGGATAATTAAGTTACCAATGACTATAGGTCAGGAACCAAAACAAGCAACACAGATGTTAGACTTTATAGTGGTAAAGGCCAGATCTACTTACAATGCAATCATGGGAAGAACGGGAAATATGCTTTTAAGGCAGTCCCCTCTTTTTACCATTCGGTGATGAAGTTCCCCACCCGAGATGGGATTGGAGAAGAAAGAGGAGATCAAAAAATGGCGAGGACTTGTTATGTGGCCTCTCTTAGGGCTGATGGAGCTGGGGGGCAGGTTCTGCCTATTGAAGATCTGGATATCCGTGAGAATGATGAGAAAAGAGGGAAGCCAGCAGAAGACTTGGTTTCAATCCCTTTGGCTCCCTAGGATTCTGAGAAAGTGACTTTTATTGGAGCATCACTAGAGGAGCCCCTTAGAGGGAAGTTGGTGAAGTTTTTACAAGAAAATAGTGATGTGTTTGATGACATGTTAGTCAAGAGTTCATTAAAGACTGATCACGTAACCCATTTGAGGGAAGTCTTTGAGGTGTTGAGATATCACAGAATGATGCTAAATCCTGCAAAGTGTGCTTTTAGAGTAGATCTGGGAAGTTTTTAGGTCTGATGGTCTCCAAGAGGGGAATCGAGGCTATTCCTGATAAAATAAAGGCTATCTTGGATATGGAACCACCACGTACCATAAAGGACGTTCAAAAACTCACTGAAAGAGTTGCAGCTCTAGGATGATTCATCTCCAAATCCGGAGACAAGTGCCTACCATTCTTTAAATCCCTGAAGAAGGTTAAAGATTTTGTGTGGACTGAGGAAAGCCAGGAGGCATTTGAAGGATTGAAGAAATATATGGTTCAAGCCTCGTTGTTGGCCAAGCCAGCTCTGAATGAAATCTTGTACTTATACATGGCCGTTTCAGAAAATGCCTTGAGTGTTGTATTGGTCATGGAGGAGCATAAAGTCCAGAAACCCATATACTATGTTAGTAAAATTCTGCATGGAGCCGAGTTGAATTATTCAACTATTGAGAAGTTTGCTTTAGCCTTGGTAATGGCTTCGAGAAACTTACGTCCTTACTTTCAGGCTCAGAAAATTGAAGTGCTAACAAATCAGCCCTTGAGAAATATCATTCACAGTCCCAAAGCTAGTGGGAGACTGATTAAATGGGCAATAGAATTGAGAGAATTCGACATCAAGTACAAGCCACGAACGACAATAAAAGCCCAGGCATTAGCTGACTTTGTGGTGGAATGTACCATACCCAGCCAAGAAGTCGGGGGCAGGAAGAGACTATACCTCAAGACACAGAAGATAATGGAGGAGACAAAGAAGAGGGTGTTAAGGAGAAGGAATACTGGGTTCTCTATTTTGATGGAGCATCAAAAATAAATTCAAGTGGAGCAGGGCTTGTGTTACAAAGCCCAGATGGATTCTTGATTGAATATGCCATGAAGTTAGACTTCCCAACCACAAATAATGAGGCAGAATATGAAGCTCTGATAGCTGGCCTAGGCCTGGCAGAGACACTGAGGGTCAAGAACTTAAAAGTCTGTGGAGATTCAAAGCTGGTCGTATCTCAGGTCAAGGGAGAGTTTGAGGCAAAAGATGATACAATGGCTAAGTATGTCCGCCTAGTAAGGGCTGTGATGACTCAGTTCGATGAATGCCACGTTGAGCACATTCCAAGGGAGGAAAATGCTAAGGCAGATGCGTTGTCTAAGTTCGCTTCATCAGAGATGGAGAAAAGTTCAGGAAGTGTATACTTTTGAGTTTTAAAAACTCGGAGCATTGATGTTAAGCTTGTGGCCCCTATAGGGTTGGGAACATCATGGATAGATCCTATCAAAGCCCATATTCAAACTGGTTGGCTACCAAATGATGTGACTAAATCTCGAAAATTGATTGTTCGAGCACTGAGATACTCCTTGATTGATGGGATTTTGTATAAAAGATCTTATGTGGTTCCTTACTTAAGATGTCTCAGACCTGATGATGCACATTTGGCTTTGGAAGAAGTACATAAAGGCATCTGTTGGCAACACTTGGGGGGCAGAGCACTGGCTCATAAGATTACCCGTTTAGGCTTTTATTGGCTAGAGATGATGGTAGATGCCAAAGAATATGTGAAGAAGTGTGACCGCTGTCAGAAACATGCACCGGTTGTTCGACAACCCCCCGAGATGCTGACTTCCATCAAATCTCCTATCCCCTTTGCCATGTGGAGAATGGATATATTTGGGCCTTTCCCCATGGCCACGGCACAAAGGAAGTTCTTAATTATAGCCATAGATTATTTCGCTAAGTGGATTGAAGTCAAACCTTTGGCTAAGATCACAACTAAACAGGTTACACAATTCATGTGGAAAAATATCATGTGTCGATATGGAATTCCCCGTATCTTGGATACCGATAATGGAACACAGTTCAATAATGAGGAATTCAAGAAGTATTGCGAAGAAAATGGGATTGAGTTGCGGTTTACCTCCGTATCTCACCCGCAGGCTAATGGAAAAGCGGAGGTGGCAAATCATATAATCCTGGATGGATTGAAGAAGAGGATTAAGAAATCAAGAAATAACTGGGTGGATGAAATACTCCCGATATTATGGGCTTACAGGACTACTTGTAGAGTCACCACTGGAGCAACCCCATTCATGTTAGCATATGGAGCAGAAGCAGTTGTACCTGTAGAAATATCACAATCGTCTCCTAGAATCCAAGCCTACAATGCTGAATAAAATGAGGAAGGACAAAGACTAGCCCTGGATTTAATTGATGAAGTATGAGATGAAGCACATGCCAAGATATTGGAATATCAGAAGAAAGCTTCTTTTTATTACAACTTAAGGGTAAAGGAAAGGTTATTTAAACAAGGGGACTTGGTCCTACGGAAGGTGGAAGCCTCTGGAGTAGGGAAGAAAGGAAAACTCGCCCCGAATTAGGAAGGGCCATATAAGGTTAAGAGCGTTCAAGGAAAAGGATCTTATAAGTTCGAAACCATGGATGAAGAAGAACTACCTCGAACTTGGCATGCTCAAAACTTGAAAATTTACTATATATAGCTTGTATTTGCTATAGTAATGGTAACAAGGTTTAAAAGCACCTGGAAGCTTTGCTCGCTTAGGATTCTTGTAGATTCGAAAGGAGTTATGTTCTAGTTATATCAGGGTTGAACCCATTTCATGTAAGGTTTTAAAAATATCAATTTATAATGAAAAATGTTCAGTTTGATCTAGTTTGTTGAATTGTTAGATTCTGAAAAAACCAAGTTATAAACTTGAGTTAAGGGACTTAAAAGGTTAAACTATGATAATACTTGAGATTCGATTAATAGACAAGACAAATAGAAATATGCAAAGTTTAATACAAAATCTGAAAATGACTGAAGAAAAATACATAAGGCGAGGGAGTTAGGCCTTGGAAGGCTCAGAATCCTCTCCAAAGCTGCTGCAAGAACCATCCTTGGAACTCTCCTCAGAAGTTTCCTCGGTTGGCCCATCAGAAGCTTCCTCAGAAGTCTCTAAAGAAGTCCCCTCAGAAGTCTCTGAAGTCGCAGTCGGCTGAGGAGTTTTCTTTGGAGGCTCCTCCACCCTAGCTTTCTTAACAATAGGGGCAGTTTCTTCTTCGTAAGAGGACTCATATTCCCCGAAGCTAGATTCTACCTCCTTCCTCTTCTGACCTTGGCCCTGACTCCCTGATGGCGCTCTGGATGGGGAGGCAGAGGAACCCTCCTTAATAAGATCCGCGAGCTTGTCAACGACGCCCCCAAGAGTTGGGACTTGTTGAGGATAGGGGAAGGGAGCCTTCTCAAGAATCTCAGGAAACTCGTCATGGATAACCTCTATAGCAGCGTCCTAGCCTTCCTTATAGCTAACCGGGTGAAGGAGGGCGTCGTGCTCCACCATCAAGTCTTTAAACTCCTGTGTGTCCATCCAGGCGTCAAAGGCTTTGTCCTTTTGATTCTTAAGGATCACTACCCCAGCCCGGGTTGTTTCCAGATCAGAAGTGGAGGAGGCAAGTTGGGCCTTGAGAGTCTCTATTTGTTGGTTAGCCTCCTCCAACTTCTTGTATGTGTCCTCCAAACCAGCCTTCCAAGCCTTAGCTTGGTGAAGCGCCCCTTGGAAATGGACGTTAGCATAAAAAGAGATAAGAAAAAAGTGAGAAAAAGAGAATCATAACAAAAAGCAATAGACAACGAAAGGTAAGAAATATACCGTTGCTAGGGCCTGAGCACCAAAAAGCTCATTAGCCTCCAAGTCATGCTGAAGGACAAGGTCATGATATTCTACCGGGGAAATAAACTGAATGGACCATTCCTTGGCATGTTTTGTGTTGCCAACGATTGAGTCATTTCCTCGGATTCCCCAGGCGGGTTGGAAGAAGGCCCCTGATTTCTGTTTCGTACGCAAGGGTTGGCTGGGTCCTTCTTCGTCTCCTTCCTTTGCTTGAAGGAGGAACTCTGGGAAGCGATCCCCAAGGCGCGGGTCCTTGAACACCTTTCCAGCGCACTTCATCCTGGTCGTTTCCAGGTCCTAAGGCTTGGTAGCCTCTTCGATCCTCTCAGCCACTACAAGAATCAAATAAAAACGAATTGGAAAGATAGTAAAGTTAAAAGGCGAGGAAAACCGAAAACAACTAAAAAAGGAAGAAAACATACGTTGCTTAGAAATGGGAGAAAGGCCACACTCCAAAAGAAAAGTCTCTCTAATGAGGTCCCGTGAATGGGATGTCCCGTTATCCTGTGTAAGGAGATTAAAAGCCCTGGTCTCCTCCTTAATAAAAACTATGTCGTTTGGACTCCCATCAACAGCTTGCCCAAAGGACGAGCGAAAGAGAGTCCCCCAGTCACCGCCTTCCCAGAGGACGTAAAGAAACACTTTCTTCCACCCCAAGTTGTTGTCGGGGATGGACTTCCCGTTCACTATGTGCGGAACAGTGGGGCGCTGGTTCAAAAAAACCCACCACGGATTCTTGTCAGGACTGTTCTTGAACTAAAATATCTTTCTGAACACGGCGACCGAAGGAGGGACGTCGTGCTTGGCGCATTGCGACAATTAGCAAATGATCAACCTCTAAGAATTTGGAGGGAGTTGGCAAGGGCTGATGCCCACATCAGCTAGTAAAACTGGAATGAAAGGATGAAAATGGAGTCTAATACCTGCCCTCAAGGTGCCCCTAAAGACACATAAAGCATCTTGTCTTCCAGTGGCAGGCCCTATTGGCCGGACCCGCAAGAACCAACTTGTAGGGCTCCTTGATTTTGAAGAAAGATCTCATCTTATCCAACTCCTTTGGATCCCGGAAAATGTTGACATGATCAAACACATCCAGGTGAGCGTCGGACGAGTACTCGTCCCCTCGGATGTTGATCATATCAATCAAGGAAGTATACCTTGATCGAATGGGGAACTCATTCGACTTTTTGGCCACATTCATCTTGGTCAAACGGGTCAATCTCTTATCTTCCATCTGAAGAAAGCAGAAAAGAAATCAATTTTAGACACTTTAAACATAAATAATGCATAAAGATGAAAGAAGAGGACATTTACCTGAAATAATGCCAGAAAAAAGAGCTAGGTTTCTAGAAGAAAGCTTCAAGGAACTAAAAACTCCGACCTACCGTTATACTTACGCCTCTAAGATTTTTAAGAGAAGAAGAGAGGAAGAGAATTTGGAAATGAGAAGTGAGGAGTGAACAACTCTACTCACTCCTTTATATAGGAATTGAGGTGAAGATAAAAAGGCAAAAAGGCCCAATAAGTTGAAAGCCCAAAGAAAAAGCCAACATTCCAGAACTTTCCAGAATGTCCTTGAAAATTCTAAAGGATTTCTAAAAATAATTAAAGAAAAATAAAATCCAGAAAGGATTTGGAAAATATAAAAGGCCCAAAATCTAGAAAGGATTTGGAAAAAATAAAAGGCCCAAATCAAGGCCCAAATCCAGATATGATTTGAAAAATAAAGCCCAAATCCAAAGAGGATTTGGAAAAACAACCAGGATCCAAGTCGAGGTCTAGGTCGTGAATTCTGGTCTTATTTATTCGAACAGAAGCCAAGAAAAGGCCAAAATTTCGATAAAGATCCAGGTCGTCAAAACGACTAGGATCCAAGTCGAGTTTTAGGTCATGAATCCTGATCGAATTTATTCGAACAGGAGCCCAAAGATGACCAAAAATTCGACCAAGCTCCAGATCGTCAAAACGACTAGGATCCAAGTCGATATCTAGGTCGTGAATCCTGATCGAATTTATTCGAACATGAGCCAAAAGGTGACCAAAATTTCGACTAAGATCCAGGTCATCAAAACGACTAGGATCCAAGTTGATGTCTAGGTCGTGAATCCTGATCGAATTTATTCGAACAGGAGCCAAAAGATGACCAAAATTTCGACCAAGATCCAGGTCGTCAAAATGACTAGGATCAAAGTCGAAATCCTGGTCGTGAGTCCTGGTCGTGTCTATTCGACCAGAAGCCCAAAACGTACCAAAAATTCGACCAGGATCCAGGTCGTTAAAATGACTAGGATCCAGGTCCAAATCCTGGTCGTTTGCATTCGACCAGGCATCAGGAGTTGGCCATAATTTCGACTAGGATCCTGGTTGGACGACCAGGATCCAGGTCGAAAAAGGCTGAAATTTTGAAAAATTCCTGAAAATTACTGAAAATTCTGGAAAATCCCAGAATTAAGGGAAAATTCCTGAGAATTAAAAAAAAATCCTAGAAATTAGGAATAAATCCTGTAGATTGAGGAGATTCCTTGAAAAAATCCTGAAAATTATGGATATATTCTAAAAATTAAAGAAAAATTCCAGTAAAACCCATAAATTAAGGGAAAAATATAAGGTAATTCCTAAATAATAAGGAATAAAGGTAATAGGGGGATTCCAAAATATCCCTGAAGTCGTGCTCAAGGCAAATCGTTGTAAAAGTGTAGGTCACTCTACACTTTACGCAAAAACAATACCCTGTAAGAGAACGAATGAACTTAACTTCTGCGAAATATTTTACGGTTTCCCAGAAGTTGGGGGACAAATGATAGGGAATAAAATAAACCCTAATTGTGTAATTAATATCGCATTAATTATATCAGAAGTAGGCTGACAACTAAGCCCACTAGAGAGGGCCCAAAACCCTGAATATTAGGTAAATACGAAATTAATTAATAAGGTGTAAATCAGCTAATAAATAAAGTTCAAATAAGGACACAATTCCTTGGAGATTGACCTCCAAGAAGTCTCATATGATAAAGAATCAGTTTCCTACTTCCTAGGAATCCAAAGTTCATTCTAATTCTGAGACTTGCTCACCAAGTCTCCTAACCCTAGTCCAATTCAAGGACTCACAACACCTATATAAGGGGTCTCACCCCCATCAATCAGAACTACGTTTTTTGGCTTGATTTTCTAGATTACAGAGATATGTAGGCATCTCGTAAAGGCAGAATTAAAGCTACGAAACACGAGAGCAGTCATTAAAGGCTTTGAGCTCTTGAAACTTAACAATAAATACAGCAATTAATACACCCTAATTTTTTATCCATAACAATATTAAAAATATGAGATATTATCAATGTTTTTATATATTACGAATTAGTAGATTATTTTTTTTAAATCTTCTTCTTCTATATATTAAAGGAGGACTAGGGCCAAATTGAGCCATTTTAATGGCTGTCAAATGACAATTTTACCCTGTTGAAAAATTATAAAAATGCCATCCTCGTATAATTTTTGTTAAAAAGAAATATTAGATTATTTCTACGAAGAATCTAACCATGAACCTCATGCTCAGCCCTTTCATATCAATGCCATTGTGCTACATCACTTTTTGAGTTAACTTTAAAACTCTAATTAGATAAGCCACATTCTCTTTTTTTTATCAAATTCATTTTATTATGTGTCTTCTTTTTATTTAGTTTTTGTAGTTTTATTATAAAATTTCACTCACCTCATATTCATTTCCAATTTGTTTCACTCACTTCACATTTATAAATTCTCTTAATTAACGTCGATTTGTTATATATATATATGGATGAGGTATATATTTATATATATATATTTTATTAAATAAAGTTTTATAAAAAAGCATTTAAAAATTATAAAATTATAAAATAATTTTTAATTTTATCGATCTATTTTTTAACATTATAAAATAATATATATTTTTAATTTGTCATTCATTAACACTATAAATCAGTTTTAATATGATTTGATATTAAAAATATGAGATATTATCAATATTTTTATATATTACAAATTAGTAGATTATTTTTTTTAAAAAAATTATACTAAAAATATAAAATTCTTATTTTTAATTATTCCCCGCATCCTCGTGGGAATCCCCGTTCTATAGAAGACTGGTAATGAAAAGAATCTCCGTTTTAGATTTAAGGTGTGTTCGGGGATCAGTACAGGTTATAGTAATCTTAGACCCCAAAGTGACCCGATGCATATCTCTACAAACAATTTCAAATATTTTTGTTATAATGATAGAATTTTATTTTTTATTAATTAGGATAATGTAACTTTCAATAAATATCTAATCTCAAAATTCTCGGGGTAAGTTAAAATCGAACTATATGATAAAAAAATAAGCTCTCACCACTAAAATTATCTAATACGCTCTAGTAGTATGTATGAAAAGAAAAAGAAATAAGACTGAAAATTAAAATAATCATTTATCGTATTTAAAAATTATTTATATATAGATGCAAACTCATTGGAGATAAAAATTTAACATATATGGAGGTCAGTGCCTCGCACGGGCTTTTACATTAGTTTTAATTTAAATCTTGAACCCAAAAATTAGATCAGTATGCAAAATTAATTTTAAAAATTAAAATGATTTATAATTTAGTTTTTGTAAATTAAAAATATTTTTGATATAAATTTATATGTTAATTTATTAAAAAAATTAATGGTGCTATTAAATAATTAAATATGTTTGTTTATTATAATGCTAATATTTTATACTATTATAATATAAATATATTTGACTATATTGAGATTGCTTAATGTTAAAAAATCATAAATAAATGTAATCATATAAATTTTTATTCCGTTTCCGAATTTGAACCAAATACATAAAATAATTCTGGGTTATTCCTTTTCTTCCTCCTCCTTTCCCTTTGTTAATTTCATTCAAACTTTCTTAATTTCATTCCGTTTCCCATACATGAACCAAACGACCCCCTAATTCTAAAATAATTTCTTCCAAACGTGCTGTTTTGTACCAGGTTAAAAAATGAAGTGCAATTCCGAATGAACAAATTGTCAAAACTCAAAAGTTACGAGGCAGAAGCCCCACGTAAAATCATCTCCCCAACCATACACATTAGTAAACCCTTCACAAAAACTAACCCCCATCTTTATAATTCTGACTCTTGTACAGGTAACTCCATCTCCGATCTTTGACTTTTTCCTCCTCCTTTTATTTCTTTAAGTTCGTTTCTTGTATGTTTAATTTCAACTTCTCTGTCTTTATTTTCTATCCTCAAATTGGATCTTGATTGCTAATGAAATTCTCGGGGTTTTATTTCTAATTGTTGAATTTCAACTGATCACGCTTAATTTTTGTAAATTTTGATTCTTTCAAGTTCTAATCGTTGTTCTGTTTAGGTTTCTATGCTACAAGTCTTTTTAGTTTGTTAAAGATTGTTCTTTGGTTTTGTATTCGATATTTCTATTGCTTTTGTTTCTTGTATGTGTTACACTGTGAAATCAAAATTATGTCGAGTTTTTGTAATCAATTTTAGTTTTCGGGTTTTAGGGATATCAAATTTGGAACACATTGTATTAGCATGGCCAGTAGTGCGGCAGCGTGTGCTGAAAGGGCTACTAGTGATATGCTGATTGGTCCAGACTGGGCAATAAATATCGAGCTATGCGATCTTATCAATTCCGATCCTGGGTATACCATCTTTTATCGTGGTTAATTACGAAGAATGTAATTTATCATTTATTTTAGCTTGTTGCTTATTTTTCAATAATTTGACTAGTACTACATCCGTCCACTCATTTTTTTACATTTCTTTCTCACGGCTCGACACGCATCTTAAGACGCATATAAAATATAGTTCCATAACTTAATTTTAAAATTTCTTTTTCTCAGTAAAAATTTAAAATTGAATTTAAATTCAGAATAATTTTTTAAAAAAAAAATAATTTATGGAACTATACTATATAGGAGTCTTAAAATGCGTGTTGAATCATCCCTCTAAAATGTAATGAATTGAGAGGGATGGAGGGAGTATATGTTAAATGCTGAATTGCTTTGTCGAACACAGTAGTAGACAGGTAATGTTTTTTTATTTGTGTAGGAAGTTGAAAAATTACTAGTTTACTACCTTTATGTCATATTTTTGTCAGTATTAAGAATCTATCATTTAAGTTTACGCTTTATGCCGAACATTTTGCAATGATAGTAGTATCTATTCCTCGTGCATATCTATTTACATCAGTGTTAAGACGTTTCAGCGACAAATGTCTCAACATAGAATTTATCCCAGTTGAGAACAAATATTGGAAGGAAGGGGTTTATGAAATATAATCAAACGTGTTGTCCACTAATATTCCATAAATAAATCTTAAAATTGCCAACCTCTTGCTGGTAATTGGTAAAGTAAATTTTGTATTTCGCTGTTCATGAGATTTATATCCTTTGCTTGTGCAAGTTGCAAAACACTATGATTTGGTATCTGACTTGTGTGATTATATGGCGTGTCTTGTTATTTCAGCCTAAGCTTGCTGTGATTCGATGTGCTTGTATTGTTTTGGAAGTATAACATATTTTACTTGCCAAACATGTCATGAAATAATATGTATAGTGATGTTCTGCAAGTATAACAAATACAACATATATGATCTACAATATTTCCAATTTGATGATAGTTTTTTACAATATGTTATGCACATATTTTGCATCTCCAAGGTCTCCAACCAAACCATGTGCTCTGTAGAACTTAACTCTCTCTCTCTCTCTCTATATATATATATATATGTGTGTGTGTGTGTGTGTGTGTGTGTGCAGAAATATTTTGTTCTGCATTAGGAACTTTGCATGGATACTCTAATGGAGGTTCATCTGTTATGATTTATTTTTAACTTTTCTGCTTGATGCATATAAGCCACAATCAATCATCAATATTTTTGCTTTAACTTCCATAACATCTTAATGTAAAGAGACTTGTCATTGGTCTTGATTGATCTTTCAGGCAAACAAAGGATGTTTTGAAGTTACTTAAAAAGCGTCTAGGAAGTAAAATTCCAAAAGTTCAGCTTCTCACTCTTTTTGTAAGTGATTTCCACACTCTCTTCTTTTTCCTTTTGTGTTTAATTTATGCGTTATAATGTCATTAATCGTGTCATTAATCGTGGATGAATATTATTTTTTATCAGAATGTTGTAAATAGTTCAAACTTTCATGAATGGGCAAACGACGGCTTACGAGCTGTAGATTTACATCGTTAATTTATATGCAGAAGTGCTTGGTAATGTCTGACCAGCGTATTCCAACTGTTGTGTTCAGAGCATATTAGTGTGTGCTCTCATATTGGAGTATGCCAGCTTGTAATGAAAAGTAGTAGGCATCTTCAAATCGCAAGATTTTATGAAATTGTTTGTTGAGATAATTTTGTGAAAAGTTTTCTTAATTTATTGGTTATTTATGAATTGTATTCTTGAAAATTTTAAAATAAACTAGGGTTGAAAGTTGGATTCCATCACTACCTTTTTAAGAAGGGATATCTGTAGAACCGTTTTGCTGTCCTGTTAGTTTTTATAGCAAACCTAAATGGGGGGGGGGGTTCAATACTTCAGTGTTGCAACATTTTCAGCGTTACCATTAAGTAATAGTTGGTTTGACTTATTTCAGCCTCCATAACGTATTCCAGTTTGCCACAACCAATAATTATGCCATCATACATGCCTAGTTGTCAATTGTGCTATCATATACTCTCATGCACTGGAAGAGCAAACCTTGATTTTTCTATGAAATGTTATTTGATACTGTTGTCATATGATTGTTACTCTTTTGTATGATTTGTTAAAAGAACTGGATTCTCATGTTTTTAGATAGTGAAATAGTGAAGGTAAAGTGAATAGAATACTTGCAACTGTAATTTCTGAGGGTTCAATTTTTTTCTACAGCTATGTTCTTTCTAGAAAGATAAAGGGTGAGGGGTAAAGTAAACGTGGTTCTTAAAACTATCCCCCTAAAAGGGTCTAGGTGGATTTGGAGGAATAAAGAAGGATGATAAAGTTTGATGTTTCGTTTAACTACCCGAGTCCATCTAACATAAGCGACATATGTTAAGTACGGCGAGTATAGTAGTTAAGTTGTTTTGATATTTTTTCCTTTAATTTTTCATTCTATTAAACTCAGATAGCGGCATTAGGGATGCAGGACCTTAAATTTGATTTACATTTGTGCTTTAATGTGTATATACTAAGGCTACATATCTTGACCAGTGTGACGATTTCCAAATCATGAGATTGTAGAAGTTAGAATTATCGATTTGATTAGCTAAGAGCAAGTCCAACAAAGTCCTAATAGATGCCCTGTAAATATAATAAAAAATAGTGTCCTAGTGATTTAAGACATTGTTTTTGTATATCAACTCCGACAATATGCCTTATAATTGTGCCTTATTGTTAAAATAATAAAATTTGAATTAAAATTAATGGGGAAGGAAAATATGAGAGAGATGTGCAGAAAAGGAGAGAAACAATTTTTATATTGGTAAAAGTGAAATAGGGCATGCCTAGTGATGCCTTAAAAATGGGGCATGTGATGAATGTCCTAGTGTTTTAAGGCACCATTAGGACATTGTTGGAGCACGTAATTATAAAATGCCTTAAATTTTAATTCAAGACATCATATAAGGCACATGTTGGACTTGCTCAAAGTTCTACTTTATTTTAACAGATTCGGTTAATACTCCATGCACCTTAGTTGACGCAACATCTTGTCTAATAGGTTATGTTATTGTGTTTGACTGCATGCATACTGTAAGGATTAGTCCTTATATTACTGTGTCTGTGCTTGCTGTTATGTTCTGTTGTGTAGTGTATGTGTTAGTACTGTTATTTGCTGGTGTGTCACTTAAGTTAGGGGAGTAGTGTCTTTTCAGTGAAGTTAGTTACATAACAGTAGAGACCTGTGAATACTTGTAATAGTCTCTCTCTCTCTCTCTCTGTGTGTGTGTGTGTGTGTGTGTTTGTCTCTCTGTTTGTGTCTCTGTCTCTCTCTCTCTCTCTGTGTGTGTGTGTGTTTGTCTCTCTGTTTGTGTCTCTGTCTCTCTCTCTCTCTCTCTCTCTCTCTGTCTCTCTCTCTCTCTCTCTCTCTCTCAATAGTCTCATTTCTATCTTATTTCTGCTCTAATTTCTCTGTTTCTTTCTAAATCTCTCTCTGTTCTCTGTTGGATCTCTATAATCTAGCTGTTACCCTACCTCATTCTGCTCTAATCTCTCTGTTTTTCTCAAAATCTCTATCTGTTCTCTGTCGGATCTCTTTAAACTAGATGTTACCCTTTTAATTCTGCACTTATAAACCAGAAAATACCAATATTACACCTAAGTCATGGAGAACCTGTTAAATGGTCTCCATTCTGGCAGAAATTTAACATCTTATTAGTAAAAATTTCCCATATTAGGCTGGCAATTTGTTATTAATCATTGAATAATGAAGCTACAAAAAAATGAGTTACTTTCTTTAGATTAATGTTTGGCTTTTTTTAAAAAAAATTACTGCTGGTCATCTGATTGACATTTTGCCTCATTCTGGATACGAAACAGGTGTTGGAGACCCTAACAAAAAATTGTGGAGAAATTGTCTTTCAGTATATTGTTGAGCGGGATATACTACATGACATGGTTAAAATTGTAAAGAAGAAGGTCGGTGATCTTCCTTCATACGATACATATACTCTTTCTTCCTAGAAAGTACTCGTGTCTTGTAATTCTAATACTTTATTATAAGTTTGCAGCCAGATCTAAGTGTACGGGAGAAAATATTGATATTGATAGATACTTGGCAAGAAGCTCTTGGAGGATCTGGGGCACGTTATCCCCAATATTATGCTGCGTACAATGAACTAAAGGTAGTTTCCAGTTGTTTCTTTTTTAAGTATGTAAAATATTTATTTAGTCTCAATTAAAATAATTGTGGAGGTAAACTGAGTTTTTTTTGCTAAGTAAACTCACACACACACAGGGGTTGAACCCTTGACCTCCTCCAGAGGAGGCAAGAGCTCAAGCACTGCACCAACCCTTTGTTGGCAAGGTAAGCAGAGTTATTCACAAACAAATGTCTACTTTTTTCTGATCAAGCAGAAGTTAGCTCATTTGCAGATGAATGTGTGAGAATGTCCAATAATTTAGGCACCTTTGAAGAAATCACCTATTTCTCTGCAGGCCGAGGCTACAGTTGACAATGTTAAACACGCTACTCTTAAAGATTCCGCTTTTCTGTTTCCTATATTTAACGTTAATATTCTTAAAGACATCCTATGTTCTAGGTTTACATTTGTTAACATAATTGGTGTTAGCATTTGCATGTGGTACCCTGTTTTTGTAAGAAGCACTGTTCTTAAATAAAGCGCTTTTCAATTTTTTATTTCTAGTGTTAAAATTCTTAAATTAATGTTTTGGACTTGCATGTGTTAACAGAATAGCATGTATGGTCATGTTAGCATTTGCCTGTGGTGCCCTGTTTTTGTAAGAAGCGGCGTCATTTTCACTGGATACCAGAAAACAATGATCAGAATATAGATAATGAGAAATATAATAATAGGACAATACTTAACTGTATTCTTATACTGCTCAACCTGTTAAGTGTTAAGTGGCTCTTTTTTTAGCTAAGTCCATAAAGTGCCTCTTGTGTTACATTGTAGTCCACCTTGTCATCAAAGCTCTTGAGGTAACACACTCTTGCTCCAGGCATTGTAAACAGTAACTATAGATATTCAAATTTCTGGCAAGTTCCTATTAGACCTTTCCGTTTAATCTAGAGTTCTGTTTCAATGTCCTTTGTTATTTAACTTGAACTCATTCATTTATTCAGTCTGCTGGTGTAGATTTCCCACCCCGTGAGGAGAACAGTGTACCATTGTTTACGCCGCCACAGACCCAGCCATTAAGTCAACCACCAGTTGCTCACCCTGCTTTAACATTCGAGGAAGAAGCTGCTGCTGTTCAAGCATCTCTACAGTCCAATGCCACTGGACTGAGGTATTATAATCTTCTGTCCCTTCTTGTGTTGCTCAATAAAAACTCTTTACTCTTTATAATATAAAGTCCAATATTAAAATATTAAGGTCTAGTGTTTTTTTTGTTACCCCGGGGATGGATCACCTTTTTCAGGAGCAGGCACGGGATATTGGAATTCTCTACCTTATTTGGGGAAATTTTTCTTGGTTCAAGAGCATATTTTTTATGAACTTTCTAGAAAAATAAATAATACTTAAAAAGAAAGTTAACCCGTGGACAAGCATTTACTATGTCTAACAAATGAATGCGTCAGGGAAATAAAGTAAAATTACACTTCACTTTGTCTTATACGCTCAGTCGCTCATGCTTTAATAATGCCCTCTAATTGGGGACATACGCAAGGAAGGTGAAACTATAAGAAAGAGTAAAAAATAACAAACAATTAAGCTTTGATAAGCCAATTGCGTCCATCAATCTATAAATGAAATAAATTAAGAGATACTGCCAATATCTATTATACCCTAAACTAGTTCCTAATGTAAATCTATGTATGCGTTAGCATCCGTTTTAAATGGAAAGCCGCTTTAACCTGTTTACACATGTTAAGAGTGGCACAAATAAATTTAACTTCTAAGAGATGATTGATACATAATATGCTTGTATGCTTCATCACCCATTCCAAAAGGAGAACCTCTTTGACCTGTTTCCAAATGTTAAGAGTGGTACTGTTAAGTATTAATTGTCCAACACTTTCATTTAGTAAACAAAGTTTCAACTTATTCACTGAATGATTAAAGGCAGCATAATTAAGATTTTATTGCGTACATACATTTTGAGGCTCTCTCGATGTAAGAAAATATAGATGGATTTTGTTGTTGAAATAGAGGGACTGTTGTGGAATAAAAACTAGAGTGTGTTAGTAATTAATGCTAGGGTTTGTGAGTTTCGAGTTTTAATGGCTGCTCTCGCGTCGGGACTATCGATCATCGCAAGATGCATACGTATCTCTGTGTAGTAGAGTATCAAGCCGAAAATGTAGTTTTAGTTCGAGGGGTAGAGCCCTTTTTTATATAGAGGTGAGTCTAGGGTTAGACTTGTGTTGGGAGACTTGGTGGACAACGCTGCAACTTAGCTGGTGATTAGGAGTTCTACAAGGGAAGGAACTACAGAACCTTCTGTGTAGGACTTTGAGTTCGTTTTGGACACGTCTCTGCTCTTACAGCCATATTGGGCCTAGTTCCTGAACAACTTACGTTCGTGGACCTTAACGACCTCTGGTGGGCCTTGATGTCATGGTTTACTTGTATTTTTAGGGTTTTTTTGTATGTTTTTGGTATTTTCTGGTTTATGAGTGCAGAAATGTAAGTAAAACAGCTAGAATTAGAGATTATAGAACATATCAGAGAGAATCAGAGAGAGATTAGAAGAGAAACAGAGAGATTTAGATCAGAATTGAGAGAGAGACAGAGTTTAGAGAGAAAATTGGGGTAGAAACCCTAGAGAGAGAAAGCAGTTATAGAGAGAGAAAGAGATTGGTGGAAATAGATTCCTTTTCATATATTCAACATAGTCCTAATCACTAACATACCAGTACTTATATAGGCTCTCCTAACAGAATTACACAGAAATCTAAGAAAAGACATACTTGCCCTTACTTATACTTGCCCTTACTTGACTATTCCTAACTATATTCCCTGCAATTACTAGTAACACCTAATAGTAATATTACTACTGTCAGTCATGACAACCCCCCCTCCTTGAGATTTAAACCATGTCCTCAGGGTTTTGTGCAGAAGAAGGCTCAACCACAGCTGTGTCTTCATGCATTCTGGATAAAGCATCAACAACAATGTTGTCTTTGCCCTTTCTATAGATAATAGTATAATAGTATCCCAGCAACTTACTAATCCACTTTTGCCGCAACAGATTGCTTAGCTTCTGTTCTGCCAAGAACTTGAGAGCCCAATGATCTGTCTTAATAAAGAAATGCTTATCCATAAGGTAAGGAGACCATTTCTTCACAGCTGCTACAACTGCCATCAATTCTTTTTCATAGGTTGACATAGCCTGACCCCTAACCCCTAAAGCCTTACTAAAGTATGCCAGTGGTTGTCCCTCCACAGCTCCAATTCCAGTATTACAGGCATCTGACTCCACTGTAAATTCCTTGGTAAAATCTGGCAATCTCAGTACAGGAGTATTAGTCATGGCTTGCTTAAGAGTCTGGAAAGCTGTTGTGGCTTCCTCAGTCCAGTTGAAATTATCCTTTTATAGCAGATTTGTTAAAGGTTTAGCTATGATGCCATAACCTTTTACAAATTTCCTGTAATAACCACTTAACCCCAAAAAACCCCTTAGAGCTTTCAAATCCTTTGGAACAGGCCATGCTAGCATGTCAGTAACCTTTGACTGATCCACAGCAACCCCTTCTCTGCTGATGACATGGCCTAAGTAAGCTACATGAGTAGTCATAAACTCACATTTGGTCTGCTTAGCAAACAACTGGTGCTTCCTCGTAAGACTGAACACCTGTTGTAGATGTTGCAAGTGGTCTTAAGCTGTTTTAGAGTAAACCAGAATATCATCAAAGAAGACTAGAATGAACTTCCTTAAATGGGGCCTAAACACATCGTTCATTAAATTCTGAAAGGTTGTTGGGGCATTAGTTAGACCAAATGGCATCACAGTGAACTCATAATGCCCCAGATGAGTCCTATAGGCTGTTTTTTCCACATCTCCCTCCCTCATTCTGACTTGATGGTAACCAGCCCTTAAGTCCAACTTGGTAAAGAATTGAGCTCAATGAAGTTCATCTAATAATTCTTTAATCAAGGGAATTGGAAATTTGTTCTTGATAGTGATAGAGTCAAGCTTCCTGTAATCTATGCAAAATCTCCAAGTTCCATCTTTTTTTCTTACCAACAATATAGGAGATGCAAAAGGAGAACTATTGGGCCTTATAACACCAGATCCCAACATCTCAGCCACAAGTTTCTTAATCTCATTTTTTTGGTCAAATGAATTCCTATAGGGTCTCATAGAAAATGGTTGACCCTTCCTTTAGCTCAATAGAATATTCAATATCCCTCTGAGGAGGCAGCCCTTCTGGGGTTTTGAATATTTCAGCATAGTGTTCCAATAACTCTTGAAGTTCCCTTGAATGTCCAGTATTTGAGTCTTCTTCTACTGGTTGATGACTTAGCATCATACCTTCAGGTCTCTCCACTACATCCAACAGGAACATTAGGCCATTTTCTTGTCTTTGACAACTGCTGAAAAATCGATTTGCAGTCATCTGTTGTAGTCTTGGTTTCTCTGGCTTTGAGTTTCCTGTTAGAGTTATCATCTTACCTTGATTTTTAAACTGCATCTGCAGTTTCTTAAAATCAAAGGTAACTGGCCCTAGAGTTCCCATCCAGTCTACCCCAAGCACCAAGTCATAACTTCCCATGGGTAGTGTCTTTACATCAGTTTGAAATTGATGCCCTGCAATCTGCCATGCAAAGTTCTTGCATTCATACTGACTGGTCAAGTAATTGCCATTAGCCAATAAAACCTTCATTGGAGCAGTCTTTACTAACTCACATTTCAGTTGTTTGGCAGTGTTTTCATCAATGAAGCTATGAGTACTGCCCTTATCCACCAATATAGAAAACTGTCTCTTTCCCTTGAGTCCAGTCAAAGTAATTGTTTGATTACCTTGCACTCCTTTAATGGCATAAACTGAGACAGCCATTTCGTGAGAACCTTCCTCAGTTTCTAAATTCAAAATCTCTGCATTCTGCTTTTCATCAGTCATCTTCAGATTGAAACTCTTACCAGCCTTCTTTTGCACTTCTAAAACCATAGCTTTTCCTTTATCAACACTAGATGGCCCACTGTTACCAGTCTTCTGATCTGGTTTCCTTGATTGTTCACAGCATCTAGCCTTCTTATAAGCCTGATCATTCAGGTGCTAATAGCTGAACTACCAATTGAATTTCTTTGTGAAGGCCACAAATAAAGCACTCTGTAAAGTAATCTTCTGACAGTGATGGCACCTTCTCTTTAAGTTGTTCCATAAATCCTTCAAATTTATTATAGTACTGTTCCACTGATCCTTCCTGTCTAAGTTGTTTGAATTTCTCAAAAAAGAGCTCCTGTTCCTTTACACTAAACCTAGCCACCAAACTTCTAGTGAAGTGACTCCATTCAGTATAAGAATTCTCCAATATATACAACTGATACCAACTTTTAGCATATCCCTCCAAGTGCATACCAGCAATAGCAACCTTCTTTCCTTCACCCACTCCATAAATCTCAAAATACTGAATACAATCCTGAATCCAATCCTCTACAGCTTTATTCTGCTCAAACCTAGGAAATTGCAATTTAAGATGCTGTAAACTCTTAGTTTGCCCTACGGTTTCAGTTCTTTTCTCCTTGGATTTCTTCTTCTTATTAGAACCAAATGGATTAACAAATCCTTCCTCTTCCTGTTTAGCCTTAAACTGTAGAAATTTCACCATCATCTCCTTGGCTATTTTAATTGTAGCCTCCAATTTATCTATCTTTCTATTAAGTTCCTCTTCATCAGTTAAGGCTTGATGTTGATTCAACACCTCCATTACTACTATATCTACTCAACACAAATTCTACACACAATACCACAACTGTGGTTTCGAACTTCAGTCTTCAGTACACAGTATCAATCAAACACAGGAACAGAGTTTTAACCTAATAATTCTGTAATATCTTCAATATCAATCACAACTGATACTAACTAGATCTAATCTCACAGCAATAAGCGAAATCAATCAGAAACTAACACTGATATTATCTCTTCAGAACAGATCTGTAAGTAGAGATTGAAATACACCTGGATTTAGTGCAAAATTCAAGTTCTGAACTTTGAGCTGCGATTACTGAGTACCTAGGCTCGATCTGCTCGGAATTGAGTGCTCAACATGTTTGAAGCAGTGGCTGATCTAGATTTAGAGCTCTGATACCAATTTGTCATGGTTTACTTGTATTTTTAGGGTTTTTTTGTATGCTTTTGGTATTTTCTGGTTTATGAGTGCAGAAATGTAAGTAAAACAGCTAGAATTAGAGATTATAGAACAGATCAGAGAGAATCAGAGAGAGATTAGAAGAGAAACAGAGAGATTTAGATCAGAATTGAGAGAGAGACAGAGTTTAGAGAGAGAATTGGGGTAGAAACCCTAGAGAGAGAAAGCAGTTATAGAGAGAGAAAGAGATTGGTGGAAATAGATTCCTCTTCATATATTCAACATAGTCCTAATCACAGCATACCAGTCCTTATATAGGCTCTCCTAACAGAATTACACAGAAATCTAAGAAAAGACATACTTGCCCTTACTTGACTATTCCTAACTATATTCCCTGCAATTACTAGTAACACCTAATAGTAATATTACTACTGTCAGTCATGACACTTGACTACATGGGTCGTCTTGATTCTTCGTCTTGATTCTGCTATTAACTTAGACAAGACAGGTCTGTACTGGACCTTGGATAAGAAGCCCAAGTGTAATTAATATGACATTTAATGTGTTTTTAGGATGTACTTTCTATCCATATCAGGGACGATGTGTTTGATGGATTAGTTTAGTGCTGTATGTAATAATCTTGCTGTTAAATTTTTTTCAGCTAGATTGATTTGGCTGCAATACCCAGTCTTCCTTCCCTTTGCTTCTCGGAATTGAGTGTTTTCCGGTTTTGGTTCTTTACACCTTTAGGCCAACATAAATGTAATTATCGAAAAAAATAATGCAGCTCTACAGAGATTCAGACTGCTGATGGACTTGCAGATGTCTTGATGGAAATGCTCAATGTTTTGGATCCCCAAAATCGTGAGGTAAAAATGTTAATGATGTGTGGTTACTATCTGGTAATTTTTCGGTTGTCATTTTAGACTCTAAAATCTGTGTACTTCGTGGCAGGGTATCAAGGAAGAAGTAATTGTTGACTTGGTTGAGCAGTGCCGTTCCTACCAAAAGCGTGTCATGATTCTAGTGAACAATACGCCGTATGTAAATGTTAGACAGAGTAACAGTATTTCTCAATTTTGATATAGTTACTGACACTGCGTGCTGATTCTCAGAGATGAAGAACTCTTAATGAAAGGATTAACGGTAAATGATACACTCCAGCGCGTCCTTAGCCGCCATGATGACATTGCAAAAGGAACCTCCGCTCCAAGAGTAGGACAACCACAAGTTTCAGTTGTTCCATTAGTAAACGTGACACACGAGGATGAGGAGCCTGAAGATGAGTTTGCGCAGCTATCTCTCAGGTGATGATGCATGTTTATGAGCTTTGTAGTTTTTGGGTGTATAGCACTATATTGGTTGACAGTAGACTAAATTAACCTAAACCTATAAATGTTAAAATGAACTTGTGCAGGTCATCTAGAGATAATTTGCAAGGACAAGGCAGAAAACCAGAAAACCGCCCCATTGAAACAGTGCGTATAAGCCCACTTCTACCACCCCCACCCATATCTAAGAAGCCAATTAATTTAGAGTATGGTCAAATTGATTATCTGAGTGGTGATGTATACAGCTCTGAAAGGACTTCAGAAGCATCGAGCTCCATTCCTGTGCCCATACCAGCTCACGTTAACACAAGTTATACTGGCCCGTTAACAGCAAACTTGTCATCATCTCCACCTGCCGATGATTTCATTAACCCAACTGCCTCCGATGATTTCATAAACCCTACTGCCTCAATGTTCTCTGGGAAGCAACCAACATATGTTGAACAAGCTGCAAATACCAAACCAGTT
Organism: Apium graveolens; assembly: GCF_009905375.1. Classification (NCBI taxonomy): domain Eukaryota; kingdom Viridiplantae; phylum Streptophyta; class Magnoliopsida; order Apiales; family Apiaceae; genus Apium; species Apium graveolens. The sequence continues at coordinate 152,745,437 of NC_133650.1, forward strand.
GACCATTCGCTTCCAGCTCCTTTGGAATCTCCTGTTTTCCTTCCACCCCCGCCTTCCAAGAATAGTCAGAGAACACAGTTTTTCCAGCATCAAGTAGGGGGTCCCCCTCAAAGTAGTGCACCTGGATCCTCCTATGATAGCTTAGTTGGACAGACAACTAATCTGTCTCTTAATTCGTCAACCCCGAAAAAGCAAGAGAAATCTGAAGATGAACTTTTCAAGGATTTGCTTGACTTTGCAAAAGGCAAGTCTTCATCAGCCAACCCCAACAGATCATTTTGATGGGTGTTCTTATGTTTTGTTCATGGTGGTACAGTATTAAAGTACAATCTGTTTGTAGTGAAAGATGATTGCTTCAATAAATGTAGGAAAACTTCGATGGTTGTGAACTATGGATTCTACATTTTGATTTTCTCTGTATATGACAAGGTGAATATACTGTCTTTATTTTTAGATAGATAAGAGTAGGTAGTTCTACTGGTTAACAGTATTACTATATTTTTCATTTTAAATTTAGAAAATGATGTACACCATAAAATCATCTTATATTTGATAATTGTGTGTGCATATTTAATTAAATTATTATTCACTTTACATAAGTGATATAAATTGAATTATTCTCCTCGCTTAACACAAATACATCTGACTGCGTAATATTTTTATTGGATTCTTTAGTATAATCTCATGTAAATTCTCGAATATAATCTTAGAAACTTTATTCTCTTAAATGTATTTCTGAGTTTGGAAGTATGACCTACCTTCAGCAGGTACCTGAAAACAACGGGACGTGACACATGATTCTAATGTTTTTAGGCTATCAATCAAAATTTTGGTGCCATTGTTGGAGGTAATATATATATATATATATATATTTTAAAATGGTTCGAACTGAAATTGGTTTTAAGTTAAGAGGTGCATTCATCAGGAGTTAATAGGCAATTTCATAACTGAAATGACACATAATTTTTAAATGGCATATCGAGTTAAACAAACTTTCAAACGAATCATTAACTAACTAAAAACTTTTAAATTCGTTATTCCCTGATTGCCCCATTAACTATTTAACGAAATTTTTTGAAAACAAATAAAAAATTACGGAAAATTTTGAAAACAAATAAAAGACTACGGAGGATGACGAATTTGAAAGTTCTTAATTAGTTAATAATTCGTTTGAAAATTTTCTGACTCGGTATGTCAGTCAAAAATTATGAATTATTTCGATAATGAAATTGTCTATTAACCCCATTCATTTGTATAGGGTCCATGATACATAGGGAATATTAAATAGTGATATGATTATAAATACAAAATTAATAATATTAAACGATAGGTATCACGTTTATAAATAAAATCTTAATTATAGACTTGGGTGATTTGCATGGATCTTTTTTTTTTAAAAAAAATAATCAGAATTACATCGCAATTTAACCTTCGTCATGCAAAGCACCAATTATATTTTTATTTTTCAATGTCAATGTTGATAAAATTGTTTTATTTCATTGAAAACTATTTCATTAATTTGACAAAAATCGGCGACATAAGAAAATGTCTTTGAGATGCTAGTAGTAGTACTGCGGTTCAAATACTCTAAAAAATTTAAAAGTTGACTTAAAGCTATATGTCGATCCTGCTCGAAACTTAAATAACCATTTTCTTAGGGGACGGACAGCATTGGAATTTTATAAGAAAATATCAAGGTGCTCAATTCTTACTTTTAAATTCGTTGTACAATCAATGCAACCAGTAATCTGAACCAAGAGCGATTTGAGTCAGGTATTTCAATTGATGAACTGGTAGTCCAAACACAAAAATGAATGACCCTAAAACTAATTTGTTGTGGCTATACATCACCAGAAAGTCCAATCTTGGATCCTCCAAAAAATTTAGATAAAGAAGCTGATGAAGCTTAAACTTTAGACTTGCCAGTATTATGTACTGATTTCCTGCCACCTAGAACATAAAAGTTACAGGAGGAAAGTAACAAGAGCTTGAAAGAGAGATTTTGGACTTCCCCAGTTCTTATGATAAAGAGGACACTGTTTTGGGCCCAATAAACTGTGCACTTGATCATCCGTTCTTCCCTGCAATGTCAATTTACCATGAAATTTCGATAAGAAAATTTGTAATGCAATTCTGCCAGAAGATGTAATAAATGTGGACAATTTTTACTATTATATATCAGCACATAATAAGCAGATGTGTCTGATCGCCTGTACATATAATTGGCACATATTCTGATACCTCAACTTTTTCATAGAGTTACAAACTTAGCGAGGTATTGGCTCCACTAACTTGGAGTCCTGAGTTCTAATGCCTGAAACATATCTAACAATTTTAGAGAGACAGAACAAATTTACAGTGCTCCAGTATTCAAGTCTGACGACTTTCAAGTGAGGTATTAATTATTAGTTATAATATACGATGCATGGTGCCTTCTACTAATTTCGCAAGGTTTTGGGAGAAATGGAGAATGGGCGGCTTAATCTAAAAAATTTCTACATGCTGCTTGGAACTCAACTGATATGTTATTACTATAAATAGTTCAGTGTAAGAAATATAATTGGCACATATTCTGATACCTCAACTTTTTCATAGAGTTACAAACTTAGCGAGGTATTGACTCCACTAACTTGAGTCCTGAGTTCTAATGCCTGAAACGTATCTAACAATTTTAGGGAGACGGAACAAATTTACAGTGCTCCAGTATTCAAGTCTGACGACTTTCAAGTGAGGTATTAATTATTAGTTACAATATCCGATGCATGGTGCCTTCTACTAATTTCGCAAGGTTTTGGGAGAGTGGGCGGCTTAATCTAAAAAATTTCTACATGCTGCTTGGAACTCAATTGATATGTTATTACTATAATACTTCAGTGTAAGAAATACACTAAAAAAGAATGTCAAGCATGATTAAAACTATGATATGTGTGATGTCAAGCATGCAATTATTTACCTGTGCAGCATCTTTAAGTGGTCCCCAGCTCTCCACGCGATTATATTTTTTTGAACTAGAGTGGAAATAAACGCGAACAGGTGCAGTCATTAGCTCTTGATGCTTGCTGAAAAATGATGAATCTCCATGCAGCATAGCCTGGAGAACCTAGTATCAAGTAAGAGAGAGTTGTAATTAGTTTCAATTTATAAACACTGTAGCACAACAAAAATAATCTCATACAATCATTCTATATCTAAAAACCTCCTGCAGGTTAAGTCACTCCATTGAACGATTATAATTTGATATGATGACCGATCCTCATTTCTCTCTTTTTAGTTGACATTGCACAATGTTGGTCATCATGTAGGTATATTTTGGTTTTGATAGGTGAAAAAAGTAGAAAATCAATATAAGATGAAGAGTGTCAAATCCAGACAATGTTGATTTGTTTATGCAACCTCCATCTAGCTTATTTACCACATTTACATGAAGCGCATATACAATATCTCTATGACAAAAAAGGCACTGGACACAATCAGATATTAGGTCAGGGAGTTGTGCAGAGGAGTTTTATCTTAAAACTCATACTTGGAAACTCCCATGTGTTTCATCTGTTTATGTACTGAGGTAGATCTGAAGTTCATAATTTTCTAGTCCCATATTCATTCATAATTAAGTACTATCTCCGTCCTAATTTGTATGAGGTACTCATTTCTGCACTTGCTTTAAGACCTCTTAGAGAGGTGCTTGCAGATGAAATAAATTTGTGTTTTTCTTTTCTACAAGTACCTCTTTCGGATGCCTTAATTTACATGCAAATAATAACCAGCTATTACAAACTGAGATGGCAGGAGTACTTGTTTTGCATCAAACATCATAAACTGGACTTACCAAAGGTAGCTCTTTGGAGAATATGTGGTATCTGAACTCTGCAGTCAGTTCTGAAAAAGAATTTGATCCACTCACATAGCAGTGGACATCGAGACACACATCTCCGTTCACTTCTGTCCACTGTGCCACAACATCATCCTTATTATACCATCCTTTCAACTGCCAGTCAAGAATTCACAATTTAAATTAAAATTAAACAGGACAACTCTTTAAATTAAAATTAAACAGAACAACTAATTTTTGCCTGTATAGTGGTCTCGGATGAACAATATTATGAGCTGCTCTTAATCTCGAAAAGAATAACAGATGCAGGAGACAGACCAAATACAACATAAGTGCATTTGTAGCACCAACTAAAAGCTCAAATTTAGCTAACAGAAGAACTCCATGAGCATAGGTTACCTGATGAAGATGGATGAGTCTCGAAATAGTTAATGTTAGGTTAGCTGTAAAATCACAATGTGAAAGCGTGTAGGTTCTTGGCACTATTCTGGTGTATCGATTTGTGTCGTGACCCTTGACCTCAACTTTGAGTTTTGATGCTTCAAATCTTGCTGGAGGGCCCAAGAGTCTAACAGCCTGAAAAGAGTCATGCATCAGATATACACAACAGATCCACAATTGAAAAGATATGTTTACCAGAAAACAAATACATCTGATGTTGAGAAAATAGATGTCATATATTTTGTGGAAAAAGACAATGCTAAATTGAAAAAGATTTTTGGAATAACATGTATGTAGTAGTCTAAACATATGAACCTCTTTTGGACCCTAAACTATTTTTTACAAAATGTAATCAACAAACAAAAAGAAGAATGGAAGAATAAGAAGACAAGACCTGAAAAACAAGGGTGTTGTAAGAAGGGGCTTTGTGAGAAAACATAAGAAAAGCTGGAGGAACAGAACAACGAGAAGAAGGCTTCAAGTCTGTGTTGGGAGAAGGAGACAAAGCAAAGTGAACACAACAATGATTAGCCGCCATACATACATAGAGACCCTCCCTGTTGCCTACTCTCTGTTGTTTAAACAACCTCCCACCATTTCAAATTTGCTATTAACACATACTACAAAATTCAAGTTTTGGTACAAAAGATGCTTCTTCTTCTTTTTGGGTTGTGTCTGTGTTAATGTTGTTCATGTGGACCTCTAACAAGCATATGGTTTATTATATCCATTTCAAACAATGACATACCACTCGTTCTTTCTTGTGGTGCAGGTGCGGGTGCAGCTGACCACCGCCCCCACTCCACAAGTTCCTTTTTCCTTCCTTCCTATTTTCTTTTTTCCTCAATTAATTTAAGCTACAAGCTTCAATACCTACCAATTACCCATTAGCTTTGAAATTGCTTTGTTGGACTAATTTTGAGTTATTTTATTTTTGTTACTTAATCAAATTTAGTTTTTATTTTTAAATAAAATTGTTTAATAAATATATGTTTGAATTAGAATTTTATATTATCTATTTGAAAAAGCTTGAGAAATTGATCAAAATGTCATTTTAAAGTGTAAAATGATAAAAAAATCTCATTTTTATAAATTATCGTCCAAAATATCATTTTACCATGATATATGGTATAATGTCTGGAAAAAAAACTAAAATGCTACACTTATTTTTTTAACTTTTAAAGGCCTTCACGTTAATTCATGTAACATATATATATACATATACGGGAATTTGTATAATTTGTCCCCAAATTAATAGGTTATTTTACAAATATATCTCATCTTTTTCAACAATTATAAAAATATTTCAGGATTAAATATTTATAAAATGGGTTTTTAAAATGGGACATATTTATAAAAAAATCCTCTTTTTTTTTCTTATTTTGAGCTCTTTATGATTTTTATTTAGGGTCTCGAAAATACCACTTAATGTTACATTTTTTATATTTCATTTTTATGTAATATTTATAAAATTTAAGAGTATATCATAATTTAACAATTTTCAATATTGTAGGGTTAAACAATCTCTTTTTGAATTTTAAAAATATTAAAATTTTAATTTAATAAAAGATTGAGCGTTTAGGGTTTACGCCCTAATTCCAAGAGTAAAAAACCTAACCCTTTAGACCCTAAACGCTAATAACCAAAAATATAAATTTTAAATTAAATAATTTTAAAATATAAGGGTGTAAGTTAATTTAATAAATTTTAATATTTTAGGATTCATCAATCCTGATTTTAGAAATAATTTTTTATATTTTAGGGTTTAACAATTTTTTATTTGGGTTTAAAAATATTTTTTTTAAAAAAAAATGTGTAAAATACTAGATAAAGTAGTGGTTTGAGATCAAAATACTACATGATGAGGTATTTTGACTCTTACTGTCACAGTCTAGTGCTTCTTTCAATTTTATTTTCAAAAAAGCTATCAAAACGGTCTATAGTTATGCATTTTGTTTGTTATAAAATAATAAAAAATAAGCAAAACTCAAACAAGGTAACGTTATCCCAAAAGATGATGAAATGTGTGATATTTTGGATTATTACTTTGAAAAGTGATTTTAAATTATTTTTAATATCAAAAAAATATTTAGGGCCATTCTCCGTTTTTTTATCAAAACTACCTTCGAAATACGGCTTCAGGTTATTTTTCAACCGGCCAAGGTTGGACCATAAATGATATATAACACATGTTTGTCAATTCTAGTAAATCCACTTAATTGGGCTTAAGCCCATAAACACTTACTACCGACTGTTTGGGGTCTAACTTATCAACAACTTCTTATAATGGGATAAGCCCATAAGTAAAATATACCTGACCCGGTACTTTTCTTCTTCACTTATCCATCTCTAACCTAGGCGCCTCCTTTTCACGCATCTCTCCGATCTCTCTTATCTCTCTCAGTTTGGCGCCCTAATCCCGTTCGATCTCTCTACACCTGCTTCGGTTCTCTTCAGATATCTCGCCTATCTCCCGTATGCGTGTGTTTTAGTTTCGTTAAAATAGAAATTGGTTTCGTGTATTAATTGATGTTGATGTCAAAGGTTTGTGTATATCTGTATGTATTTTTCGTTTCTACCATCTTCAAGCTCTCCTTATACTTCTGAGTAAATTATTTTTTTTTAATAATTTGATCACCTTATATGATAATTGTTGTTCTTTGCAGTTTTTTTCAAAAGGGTTTATGTTAAAAATTAGTTATTTGAATTCTTCATTCTTTTGTGTAATTATTTCGTGTTTAGTGATGAATTGAGCTATTTAGTTCTTGTTTCAGTCATAGGAGGTTTACTTAAGTTTGCTTTAAGGTTTAACATGGAGTATTAATTAATCATTGATCGATGTCAATGGTTTGTGCAGATGTCAAGGGCACAATCTAAGATACGGCGACAGTATCAATCATCAGGTGCGGGTCCTCCTGTATGTGCGACTCCTTCTGTATCATTTGTTGCCAAGTAGGGAGATGAAGAACACGATTTATTTGTGAGACTATGTTATGGTGAGGTTGTTAAAGGCAACAGGCCTAACACCACTCTGAACAAAGAAGGTTGGAATGCTGTGTATCACCAATTTGCTGCTCGTTCAGGAAAGGATCCCGTTTGGGATTTAAGAAAACTTAAGAATCATTGGGATGCGATGAGAGAAGATTACAAAATTTTTAGGAAATTGAAGTTGGGCAAACTGGTTTGGGATGGAACGAGTTCACAAAACAATTTGAAGCGGCTGATGAATGGTGGAAGGAGAAAATTAAGGTACATCTTTTACAAGTTTAATTGAAGTATTCGCTGCTTTTATGTTAAGAATGTTAGTGCTGCTAAAGAATCGTTGGTTTGTAATATTTTGTTATCTGATGTTTAGTTGCATCTACTTGGATTTCAATTCTGTTTTTGGTGCTAATGTGTGTTTCGAATTGTTTCCTGGCACACACACTAGACCTAAAATAACCTTTATTGGGCATATATAGGTAGTTTGAGGAGTTGTGTAATCAGATGTTTTATTTTGCCTTAGCTTACAAGTATTTGTTTTGGTTTTCTTGTAATAACAATATTGATGTTTTGATATCATGAAGTAGACTACGCCTTCTCTGATGGTTCACACAGTCTTATAGCATTCTATCTTTAACATACAGCACAAACGATTAATACATTAGCTTAAAAGACCTTTAAATTGATTACCCAATTTGAGTAACTATGGGAACATGAATTGTTATCTATAGTAGGTCAAGCTAATTATATTCATTAGTTTTGACTACAGATTGGTAATGCAACTGCATCATTATCTTGCAAGGGTTGTAGTAAATTCAATGAACTGACAAGATCTATATTGTGGTGAAGAACTTAACTCTAGTCAAAGAAAATTGAAAAGCTACCAAGTATAATGCTCAGAATAAACTCTTGCTTTATTTTATGTTGCAGCTGAACCTGCAACCAAAAAAAATTACAGGAAATATTTCACTGTGAGCTTATTTGTCATATTTTAAATGCTTAGGTCTATTTTTGAATGTTTTGCCATACTAAGGAACCAACCTTCTGGACCTTTATAGTTGTGTACTTCGTGCTTGTGTTCATAATATGAAAATTCGGCTTTTCGTTTGGTACAAGTAGTAATCATTTCATTTGTGTTAAGCAAATCAATCTGTACTATAAGCGCAAAATTGTTTAGAAATTAAGGTTCACACACACTTTAGAGAAAATTGACCCAGTGTGTTGAATTTTTTTTCTTTTGAAAACAGAGATTTTATTAATAAACAAAAATAGCTTCAAAATCTAAGATTCCCAACGGAGCAATTTGGCTAAGTAGGTTTCTTTAGCTAAACCACGAGCTGCCCTGTCCCTGTTTGCATTTCTACCAAGATGCTTTAAATTGAAATATCAGACCGCTATTAAAGCATTTTTTATACATGATTTGATCAAGCTAACTACCCACTTCCATTAGATTTTCATGTCCTAATAGTATGGGATTTGTCCTGTATCACAGGTGCTAAGACGTTCTATTTCAGCTAGGAAACAATCCCTCTCCTCCTGTGATTATTGTATATTATTATTTCCGAGATAGGGGATACTGGGGAAACAAAAAATCATTTTAATCATTTCCGAGATAGGGGATACGGATGATCAACAAGATAACCCGACGGATGATCAATTTAAAAATCTGTTGACAGTGACAACACAGTCACATACGTTGGGTGTTTGCAAAAGGAATGTGAAAGCTTGTTTAACAAGAAATGAAGAACAAAGAAGCATTACCATTTCCATGCAAGATTAAGAAGATTTTTAAAGATGCTGGAATAGAGTAGTGAAGCAGCATGGAGTTTGACTTGATAGTTTTGCTTTATTATCCTGTCTTATTACCCTGTAAACTTGGTGATATATAAACCAAGTGTAGCTAGTAGAACAAATAACTAAGCAAACACTTTTAGAAGAGAAATAGAAAAAGATGTAACTATTAAGATTTCTCTATAGTTTGTTTGTTCACTTGTAAAACAGCTGTGAGACAATTTATTCTTCATAGAGTTCTTAAATCGATATATATATCTCTGGTGGATACTTTCAAATCCACCAGAAAGTTTGTAAAGACTTGTGTTTTTAATAAGGATCCCCCGCAATATCTAATTAGAGGTAGATCCAATCCGTAGGAATCAATAGAAAAGGCAACCGCACCTTGCAAATCAAAACACTGATATATATAGTTTGAGTTAGAATATTTTGTAATTCAGAAAAAGTTTATTAGAATTACATTCAACCCCCTTCTGTAATTCTTGTTGCATTGTTAGGGACTAACAATTGGTATCAGAGCTAGCTCTTGAAGCACAAAGAGTTTAAAGATCACAACAAACAGCAAGATGAACAAGAAGGATGTTGGAGTCAAGATTCCTTTTCTAGACAAAGATAATTACCATCACTGGAAGATAAAGATGCATCTTCATTTACTTTCTCAAGATGAGGCCTATGTGGATTGCATAGAGAGAGGTCCTCATGTACCAATAAGAGCTGCAACTGAAAATGAGTCATCAGTTCCCAAGGCAAGGCATGAATGGTCAGATCCTGATATGGAACAAGTCAGGAAAGAAAAGAAGGTCATGAATATTCTGTTCAATGAAGTTGATGGTGACATGTTTGATAACATCATTAACTGCAAGACAGCCAAGGAAGTTTGGGATACCATTCAAATAATCTGTGATGGCACTGAACAAGTTAGAGAAAATAAGATGCAGTTACTAATTCAGCAATATGAGCATTTCCACTGTGAAGAAGGTGAAACTCTCACTGATATCTTTAGTAGATTATAAAAGCTACTAAATGCTCTGAAGCTGCATGGAAGAGTCTACCAAACCAAAGATTCTAACCTCAAATTTCTGAGATCCCTTCCAAAAGAATGGAAACCAATGACAGTCTCCTTGAGAAATTCACAAGAATACAAAGAGTTTACACTAGAGAGACTGTATGACATTCTAAAGATTTCTGAGCTTGAAATAGAGCAAGATAAAAGAATGGAGAAAGGGAGGAAGAAAGGAGGGTCCATTGCACTGGTTGCTGAGTTAGAGAAAGAGAAGGAGATGAAGATGGAAGCTGTTGAGTCTACTTCAAAGGTTTGTGAAAATAAGGGCAAGGGGCTGGTAGCAGAAAATGAAGATTCTTTGAACCAAGATGATATGGATGATATTGATGAACATCTTGCATTTTTTTCCAGAAGATTTGCCAAGCTCAAGTTCAAGAAGAACTTTGGAGCAGCTAAGCCAAATAGAAACATGGTGTATAAATCAAAATTCAAGTGTTTCAAATGTGGCTTGGCAGGGCACTTTGCCAGTGAGTGTAGAAAGTCAGATTCCAGCAAGAAGAAGTTTGAGCCTGTGGATTATAAACATAAGTATTTTGAGCTGCTCAAACAAAAGGAAATGGCTTTTATTACATAAAAAAATGACTGGGCAGCAGATGGTCTGGATGAGGATGAAGATGTCAGTTATGTCAATCTAGCCCTAATGGCCAAGTCTGATGAAACAGAGACATGTTCTTCAAGTAATCAGGTAATCACCACTAACCTTGCATATTTATCTAAAGCTGAGTGTAATGATGCAATAAATGACATATCTACATAATTATATCATTTGCGTGTTACACTTAAGTCCCTCACTAAGGACAATGCTAAAATCAAAGAAAACAATTTATTTTTAAGTGAGAGGAATAATGTGCTAGAGTCTCAGTTTATTGAATTTGAAAAATTAAGAATAGAATGTAAGATTTCTGAGGATGAATTAACTGAGTCCTTGAAGAAATAAGAGATTTTGAAGAAGCAGCTTGAACGAGAACATGAGGTGATTAAGGCATGGAAATCATCTAGAGATGTCCATGCTCAAATCACCAAAGTTCAAGGTATTGAGTCCTTCTGTGATGCATCCTGGAAAAAGAGTAAAGAGAAGCTGGAATCCAATTTAGTTGAAGGATTGCTAACAGATGCAGACTCGACGGATGATGAGAGTAATCCGTCGGATAATCAAAAAGGTTATCCGTTGAGTGACATAAATCCTCATCCGTCGACTGTGAGCAAACCTGTGAGTAAAGCCAAACTTGCCAAGTTAAATGATAAATATGGATCAGATTTCAAAACTTTGTTTCAGGAGAATCGAGTCAAGTGAAGAAGGAGAAGAAAGTGAATGTTGGTCATCTGTCCATCAAACAATTGAATGACAGATTAGAAAAGATTGAGGTTAAAATATAGGCTAAAAAGAAAAACAATAGAAATGAGAAAGTAGGGATTAACAAACATAACAACTACACACCTGATAAATATGCTCCAATAAAAATCTGTGTTAAGTGTGGCAGTGTTAATCATTTGTCTGTTAATTGCAAAATTGCCATGCCTACTCCCATATCTGTACCATCTTCTTTTTCCAACATGAATGCCATGCCTTCTATGCCTATGAATGCTATGTCTGCACAGAATATGAATGCACAATTTGCTAATATGCCATTTGCACCTAATCATGATTATGCTGCATTTAGTATGCCTCAAATACCATTTAGCATGCCTTACTGGAATAACATGTTTGCAAATAGCATGCCTTTTCCTGTTAATCAAAATGTGCATGATAATTTTTTTTAATGACTAGTTTCAAAGGTTCAACTCAAATGACTAAGGATGAGTCAGATATCCCAAATCAAATGAGATCAAACCTAAGAAACAAAAGAAGAAAGCTAACAAGGCAGGACCCAAGGAAACTTGACTACCAAAACCTAGTATACTTGTTCAAATTTATGTAGATGATATTATATTTGGCTCTACAGATGAAAAACTTTGCAAAAAGTTTGCCAAATTGATCCAAAGTAAGTATGAAATGAGCATGATGGGAGAACTAACTTACTTTCTTGGTTTACAAGTTAAGCAAGTTAGTGATGGAATATTCATTAGTCAAACTAAGTACATTCATGATCTTTTAAAGAAGTTTGATCTAATGGATTGTACATCTGCAAAAACTCCCATGGCCACTGCAACCAAGCTTGAATTAAATACTACTGAAAAGTCTGTGGATATTTCAAGTTATAGGGGCATGGTTGGTTCACTTCTATACTTAACAGCTAGTAGGCCATATATAATATTTGCTACTTGTCTTTGTGCTAGATTTCAGGCTGATCCTAGAGAATCTCATTTAGTAGTTATTAAGAGAATTTTCAGATATCTCAAGGAAATACCAAAACTTGGCATTTGGTACCCTAGAGATTCTAGTTTTGATCTAATTGGTTATTCAGATGCAAATTATGCAGGTTGTAAAATAGACAGAAAAAGTACAACAGGAACATGTCAGTTTCTAGGAAACAAGCTTGTGTCCTGATTCAGTAAAAAGCAAAATTTAGTTTCTACTTCTACAGCTGAAGTTGAATATATTGTTGCTGGTAGTTGCTGTGCACAGATTCTATGGATGAAAAACCAATTGTTGGACTATGGTCTACAAGTGGATAAGATTCCTATTATCTGTGATAACACAAGTGCAATTGCCATCACTGAAAATCCAGTACAACATTCAAGAACAAAGCACATAGACATCAAGTACCACTTCATAAGGGAACATGTGATGAATGGTACTGTGGAACTGTATTTTGTTCCAAGTGAAAAATAGCTTGCAGACATATTTACCAAGCCACTGGATGAATCCACCTTCTCAAGGTTGGTAAGTGAGTTAGGTATACTTAATTATTCTTGAATCTTTTCAGATATTTTGCAAGTTGTAATGCAGCCATAAATTTAATTGATTTTTCAGTCTTGGATGAAATTTTGGCTAAGTCAAAATTTACATCCCGACGGATGATCATTATCCATCGAGTTCGATCATCCATCGGAATACAATTTGTTAATAAAATCAATTTATTTTTCTGGAATATTTTATAACTCCACGGATAACTGATTTATCCTCATCCGTCGAATTGTCTCAATCCTAGCCGTTAATTCTCTAAACATTATCCATCGAGTATACTTACGGTTTGTAAGCATAACACGATGGATAATTGAAGGAATTTTTACAGTTTACTTTTAAAACGGCTATTTTGGGCAATTTTTATTGGTCACTTTAATTTACTTTATTATTTTTGACAGTTATTTTCTGAGAAAGTATAAAAGCAATTTCATTTTTATCCATTTCTTTTATCATTCTCAATTCTTCTGCTCTAACTTCTTTTTTTCTCAAAAGCAATTACCCTCTCTTTCTTTCTGCAATTTTTACTCTCTAACAATGGCACCAGTCGTCAAAATCATGTCTCAAACTGGCTTTATCTATGAGAAAAACAATTTCACAGCTCTGGTGAACAAGGGAATTCAACATTCTGGCGAGTACCACAAAATGATGGATTTTATGCAAGGCTGTAAGCTCAACTATGCCATGCTAGAGTCTCCCACTATCTACTGTGAGGTTGTGGAGGAGATATGGACAACTGCAAGTGTATAATTCAACTGACAAGACCATCACTTTTACTATTAAAGGTAAGGACTTCTGTGTTAATAGTGACATTGATTCCTGATAATACTATCACTACTCCATACACAGAAACTGATATTGTTAACATGTTAAACTCCATAGATTATGCATACTGTCACTACTCCATACACATAAACTGATATTGTTAACATGTTAAACTCCATGGGTTATGCACTCACCATCTCTAAATTAAGTGAAATTAGGAGATTCGGTCTTAGGAAAGAATGGAGTTACCTGTGTGATGTAGTTACTAAAGTATTTTCTGGTAAAATTAGCAATTTTAATTCTGTTAATATCTCCATGCTCAACATGCTTTACATGCTAGTAACTGATAAATACTTCAATTTTAGTGATCTAGTCTTATTTGAGTTGGGGTTTAAGTTAGGGGAGCTTAATAAGAGGGGTAAGAGTGTGTATTATGCTAGATTTTTCATGATGCTTGCTAACCACCTCTCTGAGGACATTGTGCTTGATAACCCATTCAACAAGTTAAATTGTTGGGTTCAAGAAAGAAGAATTATTGCAGATCTCAATAGAGCAGATCACCATAAAGAGGTGCCACTCTTCTACTTTTCAGTAATGGAGGCACCTCAGGTAAGTGAGGTAATTTCAACTGTCTCTACTCTTCCAACCTCAAACATTTCTTTGCTTTCTAGTGCAGCAATGGCAACTGTGTCAATGACCCAACAGTTGCCTACCCAAGCTGCCAAACCATCAAAAGTTTCTAAACCCAAAGCTAAGAAAGCCCCCTATGATTTCTTTCAAAAGAGATCAGTTGTAAAATCCATAAAACCTAAAGAGGGGAGTGTGAAGGTGGGTAAGAAAGGTGAGGGACATGGTGAAAATCAAAGAAGCCCTAAGAATAAAGAAGGTGAGCATAGTGTACCCAAACCAAGCCATACCACAGTTTCCCAACAAATTATGGTTGTTAATAAGGACAAAAGCTCAATTCTAGTTTCATCCTCCCAAAAGGATGTAACTATTGAATCAAGCTCTCAACCAGGAGCATAGAATAAAAGGGGTAGGGACACAAGTTCACCACAAACTTACACAAGAAAGAAGAAATATAAAAACCTTGGGGATGCACAGGGTACACACAGTGCAAACTGGAGCTAAAGACCCAGTCACTGCACCATCTCAAAGTCAAATTGATGTGACTCCAACAAATGTGGAGTCACAGCCAAAATCTGTATAAATTGAAACACCTTAAACACCAAATTCTCCCACACACTCTTTGGATGTTGACATGATTCAAACATCATAACCATATTCTCCATCTTTAACTCTGTTAGAGAAGCCTAAAATCGATGCAAGTAGGCATCATCTTCTAGATGATTTGTTGGCTCACTTGCCATTTCTTTCTGAGAATGTTGAGACATCTGTGCCAAAATTTTCATCAATTTGCACAGAGTCTACAATAGTCTCCACTCCACACTCATTCATTTCTACTCACTCGATGGATATTGTTCATCCGTCGAGTAGTGATTATATCCCGACGGATGTGCCTAACAGCAGTCATCCTTCGGATAGTCAAATTACTAACCCGATGGATATTTCTCATCCGTCGGGTGTCTCTACACAACTCCAAAATTCAACTATAGTTACAAGTGGAGATGACTTAGTAATTGTACAATCACTATTAGGATTGAGGGAAGGTAGTGACTTGAGTGAGAGTCTGGGTTGATCCTAGGAAAAAGGAGAGGAAAAGAGTGATCCAATGTAGTCCATTTCTTCAGGACTGGCAAAAGTGAGTGTGAGGAGGCCCACCTTATATGGTGAAGGTGAGGGTGTGAGGGTGGGGATCCAAGGTGAGACCTTGATGCAAGAAAAGAGAGAAAATGAGAGAAATGCAGGTACTGGAGATATAAGGGTGGATGTCATTGTAAGTGAGTTAATGAATGTCTAAGATGTAGACAGGGAGGGACTATCTCAACACACTCAAGTTGTTATAGATTCTACCTCCTTGGATGCTGATACATTTACTCACCCTATTCCAGCATATCAACTTCTAGCTGGACAAGGCAATGATAATACAAAAAGAATGCTCAATTTGGTGCACACCACAAAGTCCATTTAAAGAGCTAAGGATGCCATCACAGCTTTGCCCACAACAGCTGGTGATGTTGATTATGAGACTGGTGGTTCAAAAGAATTCTTTGAAGGTGAGGGTGGAGATAGTGAAGAAGAGCCATTGGACATAGGGGGAGAAGTAGGCCCTAGTTCCAGATCAAGCATGCCATCATGGGCCTCCTCCAAACAATATGATGATCACCATTTGAAGTCCACACTTATCCAACTTATTTGCCAAACACAGTCTGTACTTCAATCAACCACAAATGCTAGCACCAAGAAGCTTCTGCAAGCACATCTTGCTTCTCTCCAACTATAGCAAATTTCAGGCTACCAACAAAGTCAAAATGTCTCCCTCATCAAAAATGAAGTTGATCAACTTAAAAAAGACATCTCTAACAAGTTGGAAGCTAGACTTCCAGAGATAACAATGACAGATATCAAAAGACAGCTCAGGAAAAACTCTGATCTTGCAACCAAGGTGAATTCCTTGGATAAAAGAATGGTTGCTATAGAAGCTTCTCTTACAGCAATCCATCTACACCAAACTCAACAAACAGACTTGCTTCAGAAACTGGTGGCTACACATACCTCCTCCCTTACTCAACTTGCTGATAACAAAAAGGGGAAGAAAGAGAGTTCTAGGAGTGAGGGGGAGCAAAAAGTGCTTAACATTCAAGTGAGTAAAGCAATTGTGCCAACAATTGCTTTCACAAAGCCACCAGCTAAAGATAGCATTGATCTGATAAATGAAGCAGCAACCACTTTGAGAGCAGCTGAGAAGAAGCAGTTTAGTCCAATCAACTGGGAGAAAATTGATGAGGATATTCAAAAGAAATTTGGTCTAGCAAAGAAGCCAGAAAAATCAGTCATTCATCACTCTCAAGATAGGCAAATTTATGTGAATGATAGAGCATGAACTATCTGGAGAGAGGCCAGACATCCTGCATCAAATCCCCAAAGGCAGATCTAATCATGAAGCCAAAGGTGAACTATCCAAAGTCTTCACTCAAGAACCCTTTGGACACAGTGTATGAAACACCAAAGCGTGATGAGAAGAAGCTGTTTGCCAGGTCTATAGCATTCTACAAAGATCCTCCAGATTCAGCTCTAAAAAGGAGAATTGCCAAGGTTTTCAGAAATCGTAAGGAAATTTGTGTGGTGGCTGGACACCCTCAATTTGTTGAAGCAAAAAGGGAAGAAAAGGCAAGATTGAAGCAAGAAAAGAAGCAAGCTACTCTAGATGCTAAAAAGCTAAAAAAAAGAAGAAGCAAGCTGCTATCTTGGCCAAGTTGCAAGCTGTGAAACCCACACAACAAATTCCTGAACAACCATCTGAAACCACTAAATCTAAAGATTAGAAAATGCAAGAAGCGCCTCAAAAGAAAAAGAAAATTCAGATACAAGCTTCCTTCTAAGAGAAAATTGGATTTCAGTGATGAGGAGATGGAAGACTACTTTCCCAAAGAGTCTACTTCTACAACAACTCAAACATCCATGCCCTCTGTGGCACATGAAGAATTCAAGATAGATCCATCGAAGAATTTTCATGGTGAACCTATCATTCCAAAGGATGAGCCAATAGACCGGGAGAGTCTACCAATTCCTGAACTCAATCTACCTCATTTCATGAAGCTAAAGAAAACAAAGACCAGAGCAGTCAAGAAAGTGAAGCCCTCAACTCTCAGATCTAAGTCCATAACCAAAGCTCAAACCAAGGTCAACAAGGGAGATTCATGTACATCTGTGACATCAAGGAATTCTCTGATCTAAACCTCTATCTAGATAAACTGGAAGAAGTTAGAGGGATTGATGCTTACAGGAATCTACCTGAAAGGCTAGTATTCAAGTACAAGGCAGGAAAAGAGATGATATGGCCATTTCACATGATTCTTCAAGAGAGACAATCTATACTGATAAAAGTATATTCATCTTTCAAGAAGAACTTTGGATTCAATGTGACAGCTAGAAGACTATTTCTAAAGAAGATTGAAGAACTGAGGAGTATTAGAACCAAAGATGCACTCCCAAAGACTTTAACTATTCCTTATACAGGAAGTAGAATGCATCTAAGGCCCTACTGGCTGAAGGAATTCTTTGATGATAAGGGAGTTAGAAGATTCTTCAGAGTAGAGGACCAGCTGAGCATCTCTAGCAATGAGACTCTACTGGAAATGCAAGAAATGCTAGATCTGTCAGAACCTGATGAACTTGAGTTCCACAGACAGCTCCAAAATTAGATAGAAGAAAATAACAGGAAGCTTGGAAAGAAATCCAGACCATCAAGGAAATAAATCAATCTGCTCAGACTAGAGGAGCACCTTAAAAATGACTGTGAGCAAATCTTTGTACACTTTGTCTTGTAAATTCTTCAGTAAATATTGTAGCACTTTTTAGTTTTATGTACTACCTTTTAAATTTGTATTTTTAGGGTGTTTTGTTATCATCAAGTTTCTCTTAATTTATGACTACAATTCTAGTAGGCATAAATTGGGGGAGATTGTTGGAAATATGTTGTGAACTTGATGATTACATTAACAAAACACCTTAGTGAATTTAACTTAGTGAAAAAATATAGCACCCGACGAATGATCAATTATAGTCCCGACGGATGATTCAATATAGTCCCAACGGATGACTAATTGATATACATCGGGTGAGTAGCTTATGTAACAATAAGTCATATAGCACATTTCTGCAAACATCTTTGTGTAGATATTGTAGTTGCTTATGAGTCATGTAGACTGCTAGTAGATGCGCAGAATAGGTTGATTAAATGTAAATATAAGATGTCTTGTAATTCTGCACAAATGAAGTGGAGTCAAGTGATAAATGGCTACCCGACGGATGATTAACAAAGCGACCCGGCGGATGATCAACAAGACAACCCGACGGATGACAAACATGTACCCGATGGATGATCAATTCAAACATATGTTAACAGCGACAACACAGTCACATGCGTTGGGTGTTTGCAAAAGGAATGTGGATGCCTATTTAATAGGAAATGAAGAACAAAGAAGTATTACCATTTCCATGCAAGATTAAGAAGATTTTCAAAGATGTTGGAATAGAGTAGTGAAGCAGCATGAAGTTTGACTTGATAGTTTTATTATCCTGTCTTATTACCATGTAAACTTGGTGATATATAAACCAATTGTAGCTATTAGAACAAATAACTAAGCAAACACTTTTAGAAGAGAAATAGAAAAAGCTGTAACTATTAAGAATTTCTCTGTAGTTTGTTTGTTCACTTGTAAAGCAGCTGTGAGACAATTTATTCTTCACAGAGTTCTTAAATCGATATATATATATATATATATATATATATATATATATATCTGGTGGATACTTTCAAATCCACCAGAAAGTTTTTAAAGACTTGTGTTTTTAATTACTTTGTGTTTTTGATTTATTTAACTTGTGATTCCGCACCTTGCAAATCAAAACACTTATATATATAGTTTGAGTTAGAACATTTTGTAATTCAGAAAAAGTTTATTAGAATTACATTCATCCCCCCTTCTGTAATTCTTGTTGCATTGTTAGGGATTAACAGTAATTAAATCATGTCTGCACATGCTTTGCTTTCACAGGTTTAACGCAATGGTAACTTGGTAACAAATTTTGAAAGTAGAGTCTTCTTTTATAGTAGATTTGATGTTTTCTGTTCTTTTACACTGTTCTGTCATTTCTTACAGGCTTTTAAGTGATGTGCTCACTGCTTGTTACTTGCTTATTCTCGCATGAGAATAAAAAATGTAGCAAATTCAGAAATAAGGATATGACACATTTCGTCAATTACTATGATACCTTGTTCGGTGATGTCATTATAATCGGTGAGCGGGCAAAAGCTGCGAATAACTACTCTGCGGTGAATTTAGAGGAGGGTGAAGATGTTCCAGATTTCGGAGAAGACGATGGGAATGAAGGCAGCGGTGACAGCGACGATAACAACTATGAAACACTACAACCACCATTGCAGAATCTATTTCCTATAAACTCTTTTAGATCTGGTTCGAGCAGTGGCCAAAAAAGCAAGAAATCTGGAGCAGAGTTTGTTTGGGAAGGGCTTGATGGTTTAGTGACAGCCATGTCTTGCAATAGTACTGCTGGTAGTGCAGAAGACTGCACCTTGGGTTCTTCTTAATGAGGAAGTAGGGATCTTCTTAATGAATGTTGCGCATGGGTGTAGAAATTATTTAATGCAAGAAATGTGGAATCACTCTGGTGAGACAATTAGTCGACATTTTCATTATGTTCTACAAGCTGTTTGCAGACTGGCAATTGATTACATTAAACCGGCTTCAAATTATAATACTGGATGTGGTTATCATACACCTTAACATGGATGATATCATCCATATTTTGAAGTAAGTGTATATATTTATATCCAAATATGTTCATGACTTTTGTTGATAAAAATTAATACTATTTTAATATTAATCGCATGATGCTATTGGAGCTATTGATGGTACTCATATTAAATATCGAGTAAAAGAAACAGAGCGTACACCCTATTTTGGTCGAAAGGGATACGCCACTCAAAATATTCTAGAAATCTGTGATTTTAACTTGTGCTTTACTTTTGCTTGGGCAGGATGAAAAGGTGGAGCACACGATATTCGTATTTTAAATGAGGCTACAACTCAAGGAAATCTGAAATTTTCACATCCAGCTGGAAAAAAATTCTATCTTGTAGATGCAGGTTATGCACACAAAAAAGGATACATGGCTCTGTATAAAGGATCAAGCATCAGATATCATCTTGCAGATTTTCGTCGGGGTGATGGCAGCGAACGTGTACCACGAAATCCTAAAGAAAAATATAATCATTTTCATTCTTCTTGTAGAATGGTTATTGAGCGAACATTCGGGGTGTGGAAAGCTAGATTTGCTATTTTAGCAAATATGCCGATGTATAAGATAGATACGCAAACAGATATTGTTCTGTCTACGATGACGATTCATAACTAAATTAGAAAATCAAATTGTAGTGACAACGCATTTCGCACGACCGAAAGAAAAAGTTACATTCCTCCGGATTGTACTACAACAACTAATGAGAGTCGAGAGACCGAGATAGATAAAACTGAAGAAACTGACAATGATGGTAGGTGGATTGTGCTGCGTGATAGTATTGCTAATAGTATTCATAACAGAGCATAAATGTTGTAATATCTTGATCTTTTTATTTGGGCATTGTAATAAATAAATAAAAGAATTTCATTTTAATAAAATTATATATTTCTATACTCAAAAAATTATTATTAAAAAATTTAAAAAAATTAACTTATAAGTTATTTTACCTAACACCCCATTTTACTTATAAATGAAACATCCAAACACCAAAAACAACTTATTTGTTAAAAACCACTTATTACATATATGTCACCTATCACACTTAAGTTATAAGTTACTTATTTTAAGATTTCAATTAAGAAATAATTTGGAAGAAAGTTTCCATAGATAATATTTTTTTTAAAAGATATTTATTATGCCATCAAAGTTTTTTAATGAAAAATATTTTTGGGTCAAATATTTTTCGGAAAAATATCTTCCCTGAGAGAATAATACAATATCTAACAAAATATTATGGCAGTAGATAATTATTTTCCAAAAATAAGTTAATTGCCGATAAGACTTCATCACATGGTTTGTTTCCGTAATTTTTGCTGCATTTGTTAGGATATGAAAAATATACTGAAGAAAAATGTCTTTTCAATGTGTTTTTTTTAACTTTCTTGAAAAAATAAAAAAACTTGGGTGGTGCCAAATGCAGGTCATTTTTACCAAATGCAGTTTGGTTAGATTACGTTAAAGCCCCTCGTGCTCAATAAATGATTCAACCCTAATTAATGTATACATGTGTACTTTTCCTGATTAATATGTAATGTTGCTGATTGCTAAGTAGATTAATAATTAGACTTAATATTCATATAAAATAATATGTGATATTATATTTTATAAATATTTAATTTTTTATAAAATAATTCATCATGTCAATTTTTATTGAAAATATAACACATCAAATTTAAAATATTCATTGAATATCATTAATTTTTTTTATATTTAATATCAATTATAAAATATGATTTTTTATAGAAATTGTTCTCAAAGTATACTTATTTTAAAAAAATTAAAATATATTTTAAATTGAGATACTAATTAATTAATTATATAATTTATGTTTCTATTTTAAATACACAATAATAATATTTAAAATATACTTGTTAACTAATTTGCAAGTATTTATTTATAATCTTTTAAATAGTATGCATAAAGGTCTCAGGTGACAGAGGTGTTACCCTCTAGTGGATCAGCTGGAGCACGACCATGCTAACTAATTCACAAATATTTATTTGTACATCTCTTAAATGTATAAAAGATATATTAAAAATGTACATACATATTATTAAATTACATATTAACATTGAGGTACGTAAAGATTTCCATTTCTCAATTGTAGTCATCAGAGGAGCATCCCATCCATGTACAGAATCTTCATGAAATTTGAAACAAAATCTATAAATCTCCGGAACAGGACAATTATTGATTATAGGGACCTGTAAATATAATCATAATATCAACACAATATGATATGAGTTAATAAACATTGACAAACTAGTAAAGCATACATACCGAAATAAAGTGATTAGAGCTTCTTAGAAATGCTATGCAGATGAGTTTCTCCGGACTACTAATGCCTTCTAGAACATATAGTGGCAAATATGTCAAAGTACCCATTTGTATCGGGTCCAAAGCAACTAAAATCACATTATAAATAGTCGCAATTACTGGACCCATTTCATCCAAAGACATCCAATACTCATATGAACAAGGACTTTCACAATGGTTAACTCTTCTTAACGTCATTCTTGCTTCATCTAAATTTTTATGCCATACTTTCATCCAATAATCCAAATGCGTATCTATGAAATCATGCAAATCTTTACGCACCCTTCTCCATTGATCTTCTGACCCATAAATTTGACGGGCTACTGATCTATACCCACAATTACCGTCAGCGGAAACATTTACATATTTATGAATATATGAAACAACAAATTTTGGAATTTCTGAAGGAATGGATTCTTCCGTTGCGGGCCCTTTGAACTTGTTACCTGATTTAGATGTAGAAGTTTCTTTGTCAACATACTCAAAGTATGAAGGATCTCTTTTTGTGGAACTCCTAGTTTTCGGGCGCCCCTTACTTTGTCGATCACTAAAAGGCTCTTCCACTATCACTGTCTCTGGGTGCATCATTTTCTCCAGTTTAGATATATACATTTTCTTCAGCTCCGGTGATTGTTTCAGCATAATGTTAAAGTAATTCCACAAAATCTCATCATCATCTTGAAATTGTTCGTGATTATCATTGGAAAAAAGTATCACCTTCCATATGAAGAGTTTTCCAGAAAATATGAATAATATTCAACTCGATGCTCTTTCCTTCATTATCTAATATCCTCATCTCATGCGCGCATGGAAGACCATGAGTTGTTCTCAAGTAACAACCACATGTAGCAGGGTCAATGCTTACTCCGTGATGACTATATTCCTTAATAATTTTTTTAATAGTTGTATGAGAAATTTTACTAGTCAATTCAGTCAAGAGATGCAAAACAGTGACATGAAGATCCTTGCTCGTGGACTTGACGAAACTAGCTTTAATTTCATTTTCTTGAAGTTGTAAATAAGAATGCACCCTCGACCAAATTGTCTCTAGACTACCCGTTGAAGTTCTTAAAAATCTCTTTAGTGAACTATGAGCGCTTTCAACCCTATTATTAAGAGAGGATAATATTAAAATAATATAATAAACTATTAAAACTAACAAAAAGAAAAAAAATGATGAACAACTAATTTGTGGTACGATTTCCAAAATGTAACACCTTATTTGTGTAAGCATGCACAAATATTTTTGCATGAATCATCCATATATCTTGCACATATGTTACTAGGTTGGGATGACCGGCATATATCTTTTGAAAATGTTGTACTTTTTCTTGGCTTCCACATTTTTTGCCTTGGCTTGACATGAAAATACCATACTGCCAGTCACCTTTTTTGCCTTGGCTTCCACATTTTTTACAATATGTCTTGTGCACAACATATGATAACTATCCGGGAATATCACACTGATTGCATTTATTAAAGCAAATTCTCTATCCGTAACAATGACTTCTGGAATCTGATTTGGGTTGAAGAGATCTTTCGTGCATTGAAGAGCCCATTCAAAACTACCTTTTTTCTCATCTTGTAAGAATGCCAATCCAATGACAAAAATTTTCCCAGTTGGAACAACGCCGATAATTTCAAGTAACGGCATTTTATATTTGTTGGTCTTATATGTGCAATCCATTATTAGCATGTGATAGAACTGATGCAACAACTTTACGACCTTTTTATTAGAAAAAAATAAATCTGTGACTATGTTATCGATGGGTGAAACTTGGTATTGAAAAAAATAGGACTCCTTGCACGGATCCATCAAAAGCTGCTGAATGACTGAACGGCCTTATTATTGAACGACCCATATTGTATGTCGGAAAGTTGTGATTCCCATTAATCACAAATAATTTTCATGTTGCTGCAAAAATTTCTTTTCCTTTTAGACGAAATGGATAGTAACATCTTTTGGTTCCAGTGTAACGCTTATTATTAACTTGAGGCACACTCCCCTTATCTTTATTTCTACGGTAACCTAATGATCTTTCACATCCGAGATATACAACAACAGTTTCCAAAGCCCTTTCCTTCCCCTCCTTTAGAAGAAAGCACAACTATGCAGATATTATTTTTCTTCCCAACGTCTCTGACAAATTCTTCTAAGTCACGTCGACTAAAAAATATCTGATCTGTCTCGAATAAGTGACCAACATTCACTAATTCATTGGAAGCAACATCAAAATATACATCCTGCAATACTCAACATGAAAATAAATATAAATTAACATAAATACTATTAGATGCATATAAATAATTTAGCAAAAGAAATATAAGAAAATTTGGAACAAAAAATAATTATAAAAAACTCACCTAGACTCTTCTTTTCCATCCATAGATAAATAAATTTTTTCCTGTGAAAAAAGACCAACAGTCGAAAGAGTTAATATTTTTTTAACAATTTAACGGTGTTCATTCTGTTTCAATCTTAAATCATTTTAGTTTCTTATATAAATTTTGGAATATACGAGCACACGTCAGGACTTGGAATGATCATTTTCGTGAATTACTTCTTAAAGCAATACAAATATGTAATAAAAAGGTTAATCTTGTTCTTCTTAAAAGAACGGAAAATACGTTCGATTGTCTAATATAATTGTGGTTTAGAAATTGTGGACCATGAATGAACTGAATTGAATAGAAAAAATGAAACAACTTAACTAGAATCGGACTTTTGTTATCCGTGTTCCTATCACATCAAATTCGGAATTCGAAATTACTAAAGAACACCTATTATACGTATAAGAAATATAAGAAAATTTGGAACAAAAAATAATTATAAAAAACTCACCTAGACTCTTCTTTTCCATCCATAGATAAATAAATTTTTTCCTGTGAAAAAAGACCAACAGTCGAAAGAGTTAATATTTTTTTAACAATTTAACGGTGTTCATTCTGTTTCAATCTTAAATCATTTTAGTTTCTTATATAAATTTTGGAATATACGAGCACACGTCAGGACTTGGAATGATCATTTTCGTGAATTACTTCTTAAAGCAATACAAATATGTAATAAAAAGGTTAATCTTGTTCTTCTTAAAAGAACGGAAAATACGTTCGATTGTCTAATATAATTGTGGTTTAGAAATTGTGGACCATGAATGAACTGAATTGAATAGAAAAAATGAAACAACTTAACTAGAATCGGACTTTTGTTATCCGTGTTCCTATCACATCAAATTCGGAATTCGAAATTACTAAAGAACACCTATTATACGTTCCGATTCATGTTTCGAGGTAACAAAAATGTCACAACAACATGTTCAAAGTAAAATGCATTCATAAATCAAACATTGTAACATATTGTTTTTTTCTAATTTAAAATTTTAATTATTTAAATTTAAAGGATTAATAAATATATGGATCTTTTTTATTTTGTATTCACCCTATCATTCATTTTGAATTCTATGTAATCTCTCCCATTTTTTTAAATTCGTCATTTTTTAAATAAATTAGGCTAAAAAATGCGTTTTGACCCAACTAGGCGTCGTGACCGACTTTGGAGCACAACTCGAGTGATATTAGCCCGACAGAAAGGACTTCACACACCAATGTGAGGCTACTAACACCCTCACATCTCAATATTATACCCTCGTTATCGCTGTCTGGCAGCATCATCAAACATGCGCGCTCCCCATGTGCCCCCTCACATGACAAAACCCCTATAAATATTCAACAAACCAACATGTACAAGGATCTCAATGTTCGTACACTACATCTCAAAATAAAATTCTCGATCCCTGAAGGAGTCTGGGAACTTAAAATCGACCTGTGAGTTGAAAAGCAAAATGCGAACCAAATATCCTCACTTGTTTTCCTAGGCTGATTCTGAGGACAGAATCCTGTTAATGGGGGAAGGATATAATATCCGGAAAAATTATGTGAATATTTATCTTAAATAAATAAATATTATGTGTTTGTATAAGTTAAAGTGATTATTGCCATGTTATTAAATGTTATAAGTGTTATTAGTGTTCCGGTGCAGACCAGAAATTTTTTTGATTGATTAATATGTGTTTAAAATGCATTGATATGAATCGACCTGTAATCTGGACTCGTGTTTATAAGAATGCACCCTCGACCAAATTGTGTCTAGACTACCCGTTGAAGTCCTTAAAAATCTCTTTAGTGAACTATGAACGCTTTCAACCCTATTATTAAGAGAGGATAATATTAAAATAATATAATAAACTATTAAAACTAACAAAAAGAAAAAAAATGATGAACAACTAATTTGTGGTACGATTTCCAAAATGTAACACCTTATTTGTCTAAGCATGCACAAATATTTTTGCATGAATCATCCATGTATCTTGCACATATGTTACTAGGTTGGGATGACCGGCATATATCTTTTGAAAATGTTGTACTTTTTCTTGGCTTTCACATTTTTTACCTTGGCTTGACATGAAAATACCATACTGCCAGTCACCTTTTTTGCCTTGGCTTCCACATTTTTTACAATATGTCTTGTGCACAACATATGATAACTATCCGAGAATATCACACCGATTGCATTTATTAAAGCAAATTCTCTATCCGTAACAATGACTTCTGGAATCTGATTTGGGTTGAAGAGATCTTTCGTGCATTGAAGAGCCCATTCAAAACTACCTTTTTTCTCATCTTGTAAGAATGCCAATCCAACGACAAAAATTTTCCCAGTTGGAACAACGCCGATAATTTCAAGTAACGGCATTTTATATTTGTTGGTCTTATACGTGCAATCCATTATTAGCACGTGATAGAACTGATGCAACAACTTTACGACCTTTTTATTAGCAAAAAATAAATCTGTGACCATGTTATCGATGGGTGAAACTTGGTATTGAAAAAAATAGGACTCCTTGCACAGATCCATCAAAAGTTGCTGAATGACTTAACGGCCTTATTATTGAACGACCCATATTGTATGTCAGAAAGTTGTGATTCCCATTAATCACATCTAATTTTCATGTTGCTGCAAAAATTTCTTTTCCTTTGAGACGAAATGGACAGTAACATCTTTTGGTTCCAGTGTAACGCTTATTATTAACTTGAGGCACACTCCCCTTATCTTTATTTCTACGGTAACCTAATGATCTTTCACATCCGAGATATACAACAACAGTTTCCAAAGCCCTTTCCTTCCCCTCCTTTAGAAGAAAGCACAGCTATGCAGATATTATTTTTCTTCCCAACGTCTCTGACAAATTCTTCTAAGTCACGTCGACTAAAAAATATCTGATCTGTCTCGAATAAGTGACCAACATTCACTAATTCATTGGAAGCAACATCAAAATATACATCCTGCAATACTCAACATGAAAATAAATATAAATTAACATAAATACTATTAGATGCATATAAATAATTTAGCAAAAGAAATATAAGAAAATTTGGAACAAAAAATAATTATAAAAAACTCACCTAGACTCTTCTTTTCCATCCATAGATAAATAAATTTTTTCCTGTGAAAAAAGACCAACAGTCCAAAGAGTTAATGCAATAACTAGAAAATATTGTTTCATTTGAAATTATTATTTATGTGAGACAAAAAAATAATATCAATATAATATATAGATTAATTGCAAGCTAATACATAAATGATAGTCTAGCTTACATATAATTTTATCTAAGATGTCTAATGCACACTAAGATGAATATGTCAATGTCAAGTTAGGCCATGTATTTTCACTACTCACTTTTACCAATTTTTCAACTATATTTACTTTACTCATTAAAATAATATATATTTTAGATTCATTTATAAGCTGACCAATATATATGTTATATACCTTTTTAGTTATTATGTTATTAATTAGTAATTAAATTTATTAATCAAGACTGCATTTATTACATAATTTAATTAATTTACAATATACATATATATATATATTTATTAATTTAATGTTGTATCTTAATTCTACTCGGGCAAAAAAAATGGTGCCAAAACATATATGTATTTTGAAAAATTATTTTATATTTAATGGAGATTGCATAGATTACAAAAAATGCAGAAAACTAAAATTTAATTTTTTAAAAAAAAGATAAAACAAATGGTGTGAAAACACTACACTTATTATAAATTAGTTGAAAAAAGATAAAACAAATAGTGTGAAAACACTAGGCTATCTTACATTACATGAATGTATTAGTAGCTATTTAGTATTTATATATAGATATATATTTATTTATTTTTAAATTAGTTAAAAATTAACCACAACACATATTTATAACTAGTGACTAAAAAATTACATAAAAATAAAGTTATATATTAATTTAGCACATATTATACAAATTTTTCAAGAAAAAAAAGTACCATCAAAAGGGCATAAATTATCTAAAAATTTAACTACAATATATATTTATAATTAGTGACTAGCAAAGGATATACATATAAAGTTATCTATTAATTTTAGCAATACTATACAAATTTTTCAAGAAAAAGATATTGCCATCAAAAAGCACAAGTTAGTTAAAAATTAATTAGAACACATATTTACAATTAATGATTAAAAATGGACATAAAGATAAAGTTATTTATTAATTTAACACATATTATATAGATTTCTCAATAAAAAAACAACAATATCATGAAAAGAGTTAGAAAATATGAAGTTTTTGTGTATTAAAAAAATGTACAAGAATTGGAAAAAAAATGAACAAAATCTTTAAGTCACCTTAAGGATGATGAATCTCTTTTCTTACTAGCGGTTAAATGATGGATTGAAGATGATGATGAAGTTTTGATGAACCTCTTTCTTACTCCCGGGTCAGATGATGGATTGAAAATGAGCATTAAGATATTTTAAAGAGAGATATAAATAAAAAAGTAAGAGTTAGTCAAATATTTATAGGTGAGATAGAATATAAAAATTATATGAGATTAGTTGTATAATGTGTAAGATATAAGTTCATTGTATTATTAAGTGCATTATAAATATAAGTTAATAGAAAAATTATATCAGATTAAATGTATTATGTGTAAAATATAAGTTTAATAGGTGTATTGTAAATATAAGTCAAAATGAAAATTATATTAGGTTAAATGTATTATGTGTAAAATATAAGTTTAATGTATTATTAGTTGTACTGTAAATAATTAACAGTTAAAATATTAAAATATTATAATATATACATATATACATTTCAAGTGCGTAAAAAAACTAGAAGATGATTAACAAAAACCTAGAAAATGATTAAGTGTGCAAGTGTTTACACAGAAAATTACTTGAACCGCATTAGAAACTATGAAAAACTTTTCTATATATTTTTGGTTTTTAAGAAAATAAAATAGTATTTAAAAAAGTAAATTGTGGGTAGCAATCAAAACAAACCCATCAATCAAACTCTAAACCGATTTACTGTCCCAGTCTATACATGAAAATCAAACACATTCTATTCTACCTGGTCTAAGCATTTTGTTAGCCCAATTTTAAGCTGTGTACACAAAAAAGTTTGTCACTAGATTTCGCCCCTCAGATATTCAATTTTATAATTCATTTAGCAGATTTGCTTTTCCTCAAGTAGAGCGCAGAAAAGCCATGTAAGCAACCTATCTTCTTCCTGCACATGATTTCAATCTCAATCAGAGAGGGGAACACAAATTAGATTATTGTTGCAGCTACCTAATATTTTAATTTTATTAACTAAAGCTACTTAATAAAAAAATGTGACAAATGTTTACATCAAGAAAAACACTACTCCTAATAATGTCCAGTTGAACATGAAAACTTGAGTAGCTTCGTACGTACTTAAGCGAATACGTTGTTTAAAGTTTTCTTAAAACCTACGTGCTACGTGTATGGTATGACTCTCTGTAATGACGGTGGTCCTCTTATTCCTTGATAAAAAAGATTACCATGCACTAATATTTCTTTAATATATATAATGACACTCATGAATTTGAAAATGAGACTGATTTGTATATATTATGTATGGAATTCCACTATTTGATTTGATTAATTAATGAACCTGGGTTATGCTGGTAAACCCCTTCAAATCATGGTCTTTTAGTTCATTTCACAAAGCAATCTTCAATAATTAATCAGAATCCTATATCTCACAAATTACTACATAACATAACCCATGTGCAAACATATTGCATAATTTAAAAACAGACAGAAATGAAGAACTGAACATACCTGGTACTCTGACTCCTTGTGCTTCCACTGCTATGACTACTACCACTGCTGCCACCGCTCTCGTTTT
This sequence comes from Apium graveolens, assembly GCF_009905375.1. Taxonomy (NCBI): domain Eukaryota; kingdom Viridiplantae; phylum Streptophyta; class Magnoliopsida; order Apiales; family Apiaceae; genus Apium; species Apium graveolens. The sequence goes on from NC_133650.1 coordinate 152,776,160, forward strand.
CGTCACATCTTTTCTTCCACCAGTACTCCTTGTCAGCACACTTGATGCCATCCTCTGTCGTCGTACCAGGTTTGGACATAACTCTCGCATAAGGATTTGTTACCTTTTTCTTGCTACTTCCCCCAAATGGTAATGGAAGCACCATCTTAAGAAACAATCCCTTGTTATTTTCATTATTATAATTGCTCCCTATTTTTGGTTTCCTTTTAACCTTCTTTACGCCTTGTTTCTTTAAACATTCCTCTTGAACATTTTCATCTGGTTTATGGAAATTATCTACAAGATCTTTTAACGAAAGCTCGTACGAGGATTCGGGCATGGCCTTAACCATCTCCATAAGCTCCAACCTGCCTCTGTTTACAGCTTCACGTCTTGATGTTGGAGAAAGATTTAACGACACGTTATCGAATACCACGGGACTTGTAGGTGCACTTTGCTTCTCCCACAAGGGTGGTGAACAAATACCATGTTCATCTTCCTTAACATCTGGCCTAAATTCAAGCCCACCACCATTCCATTTCATATAATTCTCATAGTTTTCAGTTTCTTTTCGAATCCTCGAACCGAAATAAGGATCGCCATTATTGAAGTTTTTGTGTCTCAAGGAATCACAGGGTTGGATAGAATTGTTCCTCTGCTCTCTTCTTGGACCAAACATGTTATATTTTTTTGAGGTAGAATAGGAGGAAAAGAAGGATGACTTGTGGGGGACTAGGCAGAGGAAACGGAAAATGTGTTCCTGTAAACAAGTTGGAACAATTTGCAAGTCATCAAGTAACACGATGGTTTCATTTCATTATCACTTTAGTATTGTTAATATGTCAAAGTGTTTTAGTAGTTGCAATGTAGTGGCTCTTTAAAAGTCAAGATTTTCTAGATGGTTGGACAGTAGGGCCATCAAGCCCATATCCCAAACCTCGCTTAATTAAGCTTTCAATTTTTAACTTTAAAACTGATTTATTCAATTACAAAGTAAGTCGAAAGCATCAAATCTCGTGTCTGATATAAGGAGAGATTCTTCAATAGATTTTTTCAATATTTTTTTAACAATTTAACGGTGTCATTCTGTTTCAATCTTAAATCATTTTAGTTTCTTATATAAATTTTGGAATATACGAGCACACGTCGGGACTTGGAATGATCATTGTCGTGAATTACTTCTTAAAACAATACAAATATGTAATAAAAAGGTTAATCTTGTTCTTCTTAAAAGAACGGAAAATACGTTCGATTGTCTAATATAATTGTGGTTTAGAAATTGTGGACCATGAATGAACTGAATTGAATAGAAAAAATGAAACAACTTAACTAGAATCGGACTTTTGTTTTCCGTGTTCCTATCACATCAAATTCGGAATTCGAAATTACTAAAGAACACCTATTATACGTTCCGATTCATGTTTCGAGGTAACAAAAATGTCACAACAACATGTTCAAAGTAAAATGCATTCATAAATCAAACATTGTAACATATTGTTTTTTTCTAATTTAAAATTTTAATTATTTAAATTTAAAGGATTAATAAATATATGGATCTTTTTTATTTTGTATTCACCCTATCATTCATTTTGAATTCTATGTAATCTCTCCCATTTTTTTAAATTCGTCATTTTTTAAATAAATTAGGCTAAAAAATGCGTTTTGACCCAACTAGGCGTCGTGACCGACTTTGGAGCACAACTCGAGTGATATTAGCCCGACAGAAAGGACTTCATACACCAATGTGAGGCTACTAACACCCTCACATCTCAATATTATACCCTCGTTATCGCTGTCTGGCAGCATCATCAAACATGCGCGCTCCCCATGTGCCCCCTCACATGACAAAACCCCTATAAATATTCAACAAACCAACATGTACAAGGATCTCAATGTTCGTACACTACATCTCAAAATAAAATTCTCGATCCCTGAAGGAGTCTGGGAACTTAAAATCGACCTGTGAATTGAAAAGCAAAATGCGAACCAAATATCCTCACTTATTTTCCTAGGCTGATTCTGAGGACAGAATCATGTTAATGAGGGAAGGATGTAATATCCGGGAAAATTATGTGAATATTTATGTTAAATAAATAAATATTATGTTTTTGTATAAGTTAAAGTGATTATTGCCATGTTATTAAATGTTATAAGTGTTATTAGTGTTCCCGGGCGGACCAGAAATTTTTTTGATTGATTAATATGTGTTTAAAATGCATTGATATGAATCGACCTGTAATCTGGACTTGTGTTTATAAGCATCTTTATCGAGATATTCGTTTTATCTAGTTGTATGTACGTTTTAATGTATTTTACGTGTTTTCGGAGTTTTCTATTAATTTAGGAATCGTTTCAGTTTTTCAAATATAAACAGACCGGGACCTCACCGTGACATCAAAACCCACAAAATTCATATTTTTATTTTTATAGAATTATTGGTATTTCAAATACCTATCATTTTTGTATTTTTGAATTATTCGTAATTTTTGGGGAATTTTGATATAAATTTTGTATTTTATTACTTTTAAAATTATTTCCCATAATTATTATTTCGGGGCTTGATAATTTTAATTATGAAAATAAAAACACCCTTAATTAATTTGGGGATATAATTTTATGATTAATATAAATAGTTTAACTTATTATTTTATTTTATTTTTATTTTATTAAAAATAAAGTAGAAGAACAAGATTTGAGGGCAAAAATTTATTTTTCAACAAAGAATCTCTGATAATGAGAGCTACAAAGATCCGTTTGTGAAGCTTGAATATCCAAATCAAAGCTTAATTCAAGACCTTTCTATTGATACCAATTTCAGAAATTGAGGTGAAGTATTTCACAAAATTGATTTTTGTGTTCATGTTCTTGGTGTTGAAATCGAAATTTGATTTTGTGTACCTGTTGATTGATTTTGAAGTTACAAATAGATTTAGAATGTTAATTATAATCTATTTGTGTATTGGGTTGATGTATTTTAGTCCAGGAGGTGTTAAACCGAGTTTTTAAGTTCTTATAATTTTTGAATCGATGTTTTATGATTGTTGTTGTTTCCGGGTTGTTGTGAGTCCTGTGAATAGATAGTATAAATCATAAGCTTCGTTTTCGTCCTTATTTCGTTGAATTTAGTTGAGTATTGGAGGATTTCGGTCCTCGCCGGTTTCTTTGCCGGAAAAGGAATCGAATTCGTCAGAGAAGACGAAGTAATGATGGTTTGTTGTGGTTATGGTAGTCGTGTTACTGCTAGGAATACGTTGAATTGGTTTAGGCTGGGAAATGCTACGACTTGATTTGGGAGTCCTGGGCTCACCGGAGTGTGGCCGGACGTCGGCCGGATTCTGAAAAACCCAGTTTCCGACGACTTGTTTGTCTCCTCCGGCGAACTTTCCGCCCAACTCCCCACCCGTTTCCCCCCTTTTATCAAAATTCTGGTTATGTCTATTTTAATTTCATGTTTCTGTGTTTTCTATTTTAATTTTAAATCAAAATTCATTTATGTTTTTAAAAATCATTTATTTTATTTTCAAAAAAAATCATTTATTTATTATTTTAAATTCAAAAAATTATTTTCTTAATTATTTTAAATTCCAAAAATTATTTCTTTTATTATTTTCAAAAATAAATATTTGTTTTAATTAATTATAATTTGTTTTAATTAATTATTTATAGATTTAATTAATTGGTTAATTCATTTAATCAATTAATTTTATTTATAAATAGTTAAATAAAATACAATTATTTATAATTAATTCAAATAATTTCTAAAAATCACTTTTAAACTTTTAAAAATTATATGTGGTATTTAAAAATCAATTAATATTATTATTAATTGATTTATTCCCATTTAATTCTTGTTTTATTCATAATAAATGAACCGTTCGTCCGTTTAATACGAAACGAACGCGTATAGACTCAGAAAAATATTACGCTTCCAATAAAAATACTTTCGGGACCTAATTTCTTTTGTAATGCAAGATCATTTGATTTGTAAATCATCCTGAGTCGGTATTTAGTCGCTAAACACTGTTATTAACCTGATTTCAACTCTGAGTGTACTGAGACCCATCTTTTGACTATCTGATTTATATGTTGCATGAAATATGTGATTACGTGTTACATAAATAACATGATTACATGCTAGGTGATATGCATGCTATCTGTTTGCAGTTTCAAAATGCCATGATTAGTTATAAACGATCGGGTAGACGTCAAGACGTATAGTTACGTCGATTGAGTTTGGTTCTGTCAATTAAGATAGTCCTTTTATTTATAGAATCGAGTAGCAAAGAGTGCAGTCAAGTGCTAGACGGAGTTGATAGCCAACAATTTAAGCCAGGGTTATAGTGAAAGGTTATCGAACATACCAGGCAAGTATCCCTACCTTCACTTATCGTTCAAGTGATATTTATTTCGAATTCTATTACGCAAATATTCCTGAACTTTCTCATATACTGCAAGTTTTCTACGTTATTCTAATTTCAGAATAGTTTATCATTCTACTTATCAGATTGTTAATTATATCATGCAAATATTCTCGAACCTTGTTGTGTTATATTTCAAGTACTGTTTCCCTATTCTAAGTTCAGAATAGATAAACGTTTTTACATTTTGCTACAAATTACTCTATACAGTGAAACTTTGAGTTGAGATTAGCAAATAACTAATTGTTCTAGTTATTTCTCCATCGGTTGTTGAGATAGCTCTGGATAATGAGAAATGGAGAGTTATGTTGTTAAGGATGTCGTTTGATTTAACTCCTTTGATTGAAAATTGTTTTTATGGATTGGATGGTTGCGTAAGGGGCCGTGGCGGCGGTCCAGTGTAAGCTATGTATTAAACAAGATATAATACCTTGCTAGGCCGATATGTGCCTTGGGTACTGTAATAACTCAAAATTTTGATACCTTGTAAAAATGTTTAATGAATAGTAACCCTGACAGACGGGGAAAATATTTTAGCCCACACTATGTAGTGCATGAGAAAATGAATTTCGGAGTTGACGTTATGATTATACGTACCAAATGAGTGTATGTAAACGCTATTAGTTTTCGAAGAAAACGAACTTTGAAAAACGACCATATTTACGAATCATCGAGGATTACGGGAATCAGAATATAATTACGAATTTAAAACCCTATGGATTTATATCCAAACATGATAATTCAAAACATAAGGAATAAATACGAAAGAAATTACATCGTGAACTATTTACGAGAAATTATTACGAAAACATTTAAGCGACTGAGCGAACGCGTAAACGATTAAATAAACGTAACACACTAACCATGGTAGAAAAGTAACCATGATTACTTTAGCAAATAGTGAGCTAAGGATAGGATGATCAACCAAGGGCTAGCAAATAGTAAGCTAAAGAGCTAAACCAAGTAGCTTAGCTTGTAAACTACCAAGGCTAGCTAGTTTTGTCTCCAGGATTGGAAACAAAGAATAAAATCCTAGGATATATACTAAGGAATAAAAATTAAATACAAGATATCACCACATTATTTCAAGAAGCTCCCAAGAAGCAACACAAAATCTCTCTTTCTCTCCCAACCTTCTTCATTCGGCCTTTTCATCTTCAACCAAGAAATCAAAATCAAAACTTCAAGCTCTAGCCATGGATAAATCCTCCATTAATTCTCAAGTTTCCTACCAACCAAACTAAGGTAAGATAAATCTTTGAGCTCTTTTTATCAAGGTTTGATGGGTGAAATAAATTCAACAAAGATGAGAATGAATAGTGTGAGTATTAACTCTTCTCTGGTTTCTTGATTTTAATGGTTGGTTTAGGTTCCAAAAACTATACTAAGCACTCCCAAGACTTCACCATAATCAAGAACACATATCAATCTCTCAATAAGGGTATAAATCTTTGACTCAACCTTATTTAAGATTTAAGTTCAAGATCCTTTTAGAACATAGTTGTAAACCTAGTTTTGGTGAAAGTATTGTTGTAATCTTGATGTTTAGCTAAGTAGATTTAAGGTTGATTGTTTTTGCCTCAAGAACATGATGTTATTGAGAGGAGTTAGTGTGGGGATGATGATATGTTGATTGTTGGTGATAGTATAAAGATTTAAGGCATAAACGAAACTCCGATCGTAACCGTAATCTCGTTAAAACGAACAAAACATAACTTTAATTTTCTGCAGAAAGTCCCGAAGATATAAACTGTAGTTTCTTGAAAAATAACCCTTGATTATGATATAAAATGTTATAAGAATCTTTTAGGCGCTTGAATCGCTTAATTCCGATTTACGGATCAAAAGTTATGGCTATTTTACTAAAAGTGTTTTACGCGACAAAAACTGCTACAAATTAGGAACTTTGAAAATATAAAGGATCGACTTAAAAATGTTCATAAATCATGAAATATTTACAGAGAGTAGTAAATTGAGTTTCCTAACTTCCATAAAAATGTCAAGTGAAAATAATGATTTTTCAATTTTATAAAAATATCGGAGCCGAGACCGCGCGATTAGAAACCATAGAATCCATAAGCGGAGCCGACGACGAAAATGAAAATGAACTTAAGATACTTTGAAAAAGGAAGCGACCATAATGTGAATAAGGATTTAAAGGAATAATAAGGGTAATATAAGTTGAGAGGGTGCATAATAAGTAGCGCATGAGTGCGAGTCTCCGTAAATTAGAACGGGACCTAACAAAGCGAATTGTGTTTATGATTATAGATTTTCGAGCGGAACCTAGAGCATCCTCCACCTCAAGATACCCAGGCAAGTTTACGAATCCAACTTCATTTACTGTTGTGTTGTGAAATGATTGTTTTATTATCATTGCAGAAATACCATGCTTGTCATGATACGTAATAATTGATTTTTTCGCATAATATAGCGATGTTGTACGATAAGTATGTATCGTAAAATGTTTAATTCCGCTTTAGGCGTGACGTGTAAGTATAAGACCGAGAGTCGGTCGGGATTTTAAGATAAAAATCCGGTGATCATCCCGGTGATATTATAGGATGATTAAAAGTCCATAGTAGTACGTTTTAAAAGGACTCAACGTCCACTTACAAAATACTAACATCTCGAACTTTTATTAAAACGATTTCCAAAAATCGTATTCCCTCAACTATACTTTATCGTTCGAATAATAAATATCTATTTACTATTCATTTATTATGGGAGAAGTATTATCCAGTGAATATTTATTTCAGACTCGATTAAATATTAAAAATTATTAAATTACTAAAACATAAATTAGTTGAGGAATGTTATTTCAAATATTCTTTTAAAAGTATAATTATTCGAGGTTTGATTATTCAACGATTAATATTTGATTATTAAGCATTAGTTATTTAATGGTTTAATTATGATTTAAAAATCATAGAACCTGATTCAAAATACTTTCTGATTTTCGGAAAATCATCCGAATAATTTCAGATCGTCGGAGAATATTATCTCGACTTATTTTAAATATTTTGATTATAGTTTCAAAAGAAACTCCCTTATATAACGAATATGTTGACAACGGTCAACTTACATCCTTAGTACTTCCTCCGAAAATTATCGGAATTACATATATATAAGTACAAATTAAAGTGTACCTATCAACAAGCAATATGCTTGGGGAACAATATAAGTTCCAGATTTATGATGAGATTCTTACAAGGACAAGGAGGGGTAGACCCCAGTACTTCATGGACTGGGGAGACTACCAATTTACTACCACATGAGAAGGTATCTTATATACTGATGAACATGTGGAGTATGTGTACCTGAGAGGGATGGGCGCAGAACCGTGTCTTGAGAGAGATAGACGCGAAGTGTGTACCTGAGAGGGACATACACAGAAAAGGCCCGAATGCGGCCAGGGTGATAACCAATAATAAAAAGGGAATCGTCCATCTACATGTAGAAAAGGTTACTATTTCCGTAGTACAACTGATCATCATATACGGTGACTCCATTGAATGTCCTATTCTTCCAATTAGAATTGTGATGCAATACCGTAACCCAAGCCTAAGTGCTGGGTTTACCATTAAGGTATTCGCATGATAATAAAATCCACTAAAGAATTGTTTTCATGAGAAGGTGTGTAACACCAAGGAAAACTATTTTTGAATAAAACATAATTATTATATACGATGTTTTACGTAAGTTTATCATTATAGTCATTTTCATACTATACATTATTATGCCGGGCATTATAGCTCACACTTGTTTTCTTAAATTGACACAACACAACAGTGAATCAAGATGCCTACCATGAGACTCACAGCCTGGAAACGGGTAGGAAATGGTCAGCTGTTCCGTAGATTGTTTGGTGCGGTACCACAGGTAGTCCGAATAAGCTGGATTGGTTTTCAGTTATTTTTAGTTCGGCTTATTTATAAGTATGACTTATGTAAGGTAATAAATAAGAAACGTATATTTGACCGACGGACTAGCCTTACTTAAAGGTTATTCCCCGGTAAGACTTAATTACTTTTGGGTTGTAATAATTATCACCTTGTGGTTTGAATTACTCTAGTAATGAATGGTTCGTTTCCAAGACAATAACCTGTAAGTGTATGTGTATGATAAGTGTGGGGTCGTAAAGTGTGAGTATTTATAGATTGTGATGCGAGGTATATGGTTTATAGTGATTGAGATGGCGTGGCCTCCGAGATCCCTGACCCCGGATTTTGGGGTGCCACAGGTACCCTTTGTTTAGTTGGATATGCTTTGACATACCGGTGTTGCTCCGCGGCTGATCACCGGCGGCAACACACCGTCGTTCGAGGATTCTAATCCAAAACAAAAAGATATATAAAAGTGTTGTTTATTATCAAAACTTATATCAGTTTTTGATAATGCTCAGTTATTGTTGTTTGGTTTTGTTCTTCAGATATATTGTTGTTGTTGGTTTAAATCATAAGCTATACACTGCTTGCTGAGCATTTATTTCGCTCATACTTGTTTATTATTCTGATTCTTTTAGCTAGGCCAGAGCAGGCCTGAGTTCCAAGTTTAACCAGAAGTTGTGTGCCTGTAATTAATATGGTGTGTATTCCAGGTAGAATGTTTGGGACGCTTGACTAGTCTAGAGGTTTATTTTAGTGTCTATTTCATACTATAACCTGTGATCGATCCAGTTGCATGCAAGGGGTCATATTTATTATCTTATTCCGCTGTGCCTATTTTAGTTTTGTTTATCGGTTAGTGACCCCCAAATCTAGACCCCGGGTTTGGAGAGCGTCACAGGTTGGTATCAGAGCTACATGTTATGGTCACTGAAACAGGCTTAGAGTTGTCTTAAGTGGGTCATAGGAAGATCACATAAGTTAAGCGCGTGTAGTTTAACCCTTATAGAGTTAAATTTAGCTTTTTGGGCTGGTTTATAGCTATGTTGTTCAGGTTTCCTGTTTTGCATTTAGCTTTGGGCTTTTGTGCCATTTCTTTGCTATTTTGTTGGTTTCTGAGGATAGTATTAAGTGATGAAAGAGGTTGGAAGGTTGTGTTGCAATCCTATCCACCATTTGTTGGTTTATATGAGATTTTGAGCTAGAATTGGAAGGTTTGGATAATTCTTTATTAATTTTCTTTATGTTATTATTCTCGAGATAATAAACAGGATTATGTGATAATCATGTCGCATGTGTTAATATGGTGGGAAGTTTATGATATTTTGAAAAGAGATGATGCTTGAGAATTTTGATATGCTAAGGGATTGTTACATATTTGACACAATGCTTGACATATTAATATATATATATATATATATATATATATATATTTCTTGTTTCTTACCAGAATAATGACACCAAAGAGAAGGATTAATTTAGGAAAGGATTGTACCGAGAGCCGTACAGATCCAGAGATTGTCCAGATGTTGGGACTGATGCAGCAACATATGTTGCATCTTACGCAACAGCAGCAGCAAGCAGCGATATCACCCGTAGTGACTTTTAAGCAATTTGAAGCTGTGAAGCCACCTGAGTTAAAGGGAAGTGCTGACCCCGTAGAAGCCAATACATGGCTTAAAGAGATTAAAAAGGCTTTTGACTTAGTCAGAGCAAGAGCTGAACAGAAGACTAAATTTGCCAGCTACTTTCTGAAGAGTGAGGCAAACTATTGGTGGGAATCCACACGAGCATTGGAAGGAGGTGAGTTTGTAACTTGGGAAAGGTTTACAGAGCTATTCCTAGAGAAGTATTTCCCGAGGTATATGAAGAATCAAATGGAGATCAAGTTCTTGAACCTGACACAGGGTGATCTTACTGTCGCTGAGTATGAGGCTAAGTTTATCGAATTGGTGAGGTTTGTGCCAGATCAGGTTGATACAGATGAAAAGAAAGCAAGAAGGTTTGAACAGGGATTGAAGTTTTGGATTCAGAATAGAGTGGCCATATTTGAGTTGACATCATATGTGGCAGTGGTTCAGAAAGTAATGGTGATTGAAAGTAGGAGTGACACATCTCAAAAAGAAAGGGATGGAAAGAAAAGAAAAATAGAAACCTTAGGAGGAGGTCAACAAAAAGGTAATTTCCAGGGCCATTTCAACAAAAGGCCAGAGTTTCAAGGTAACAAAAATGTGGGATTCAGAAGACCAAAATCAGGAAATGGAGGACAAGGCAGCCGTTTTCAGAATTCAGATCAGCAGAGGTCAAATCATCGACTAGTGGCAGATTGTAAGTTTTATAGCAGAAGGCACTTTGGAATTTGTAAGGCTAAAGTGTTGTGCTATAAGTGCAATCAAAAGGGGCACTATGCTAATGAGTGTCAGAATCAGACTATAGCCCAGAATTCAGGGACAGTGTGCTTTAAATATGGAAAGATGGGGCATATTTCCAGGGACTGCCAGATAACAGTTCCAATAGCTAATGTGGTAAGGATTGAAGGACCACTAGCAAAGAACCAGCCAAAGGACATGACATTCAACATGACAATGAAGGATGCTGTTCAGAGTTCAGACGTGGTTGCGGGTACGCTTCCAGTCAACTTCGTAGATGCTAAATTTTTAATTGATTCTGGAGCTACAAGGTCATTTATTCTCAAGATTTTGTCGATAAATTGCATTGCGAAGTTGAATTGTTAGAACAAGCGTTAATGATAGAACTAGCTAATAAGAACCCAGTTCCCGTCGACCGAATGTGCCCGAAATGTGATATTGAGATAGGAGGACATCATTTCTATGCCAACTTAAAACCTTTTAAGTTGGGAGAATTTGATGTTATCTTAGGAATGGATTGGTTATCAGAGAATAACGCTCAGATCGATTGTAAGAATAGGAAAGTGAGCCTTCAGACTTTGGATAGTAAAAAGAAGGTAATATTTCGAGGGAGTAAGTAAGAAAAGAAGTTCTTAACAATAGCTCAAGCAAAGAAGTTATTGTGTCAGAATTGTGAGGCGTATTTGGCACATGTGATAGATACCAACAAAAAAGTGCCAGCACTAGAAGCAATTTCAGATGTTTTTCCAGACGATCTTCCAGGGTTACCTCCCGACAGAGAGATTAAATTTGTGATAGATTTAGCACCCGTAATGGAACCAGGTTCTAAAGCTCCGTATCGAATGACACCAGTGGAGATGAAAGATTTGGCAACTCAATTGCAAGATCTTTTGGAGAAAGGAGTTATAAGACCCAGTGTATCCCCGCGGGGCTGTTGAGTGGCATTTATGAGACTTTATAATGCTCCATTAAGATTTGAATTGGTGCATTTGTACTCAAATTGTTGGTGTTTTAATGTGTTTTCTAGTGTTTTTGCATTTCAGGTGTTAATTCGGAATTTAGGTGAATTAACATTATTTTTGTGCTAATATGCTGTTAGGATGATGTCCAAGGAATAAAGCTCGGGAAACCAACTCAATGCAGCAAGAAAAGAAGAAAAGCAGATTTTTCTCCAGGAGCATAGTGCGCACACGCTGTTGAAGCGCGCGGCCGCGCCCAAACTTCAGGGACACAGCGCGCCCGCGCTGATCAAGCGCGCGGCCACGCCGGGTCGGGATGTTAAAATCCTTATTATACTTTTTTAAGTTATAACTTTGGATGCTAGTTTTCTTATTCGTGAACCTATACTCTTGATTCGTACTTGGTTTATTATTTATTCAGTATAAAGTCTACATTCATTATACCATGCTTTCATCGGAACCCACGTTGATGATGAGTCCGATTATGGGCAAATCGTTATCGTTGGGTTCTAGCAGATGTACTTATGGATTTCTTTAGTTAATTTGTTTCGATGCCTTAGTGTGTGGTGATTGTATAATAACTTAGTATTGGTTGTGCTTATTCGTCTTATGAGTGTCGTGAACTTATAAGATAGTGTGTTAATCTTTAATGAAGCGATAGTGAATTTAAGGATTTAGAACTTGTCATGCTAGCATAGGTTCATGTGTTATTGTTATGCATGATTCGTAGGTAATTTTAACCATCTTACTTGTCCTATATAATCATGATAGATAACTTGTGTATTAAGCCATTATGTTGTCAAATTCTATAGATATATAGGGTCTCAATATAATTGGTGTCTATTCAGCTTCTATCTCTTGTGTGGATGTCTAGTAGTATGTTATTCGTGCAACAAAAGTTGGCGTTTAGCAGTTTTGTGTTATCTGATTAGTATCATCACCATTGCATACTAAAGTTAAGATCAATAAGGCTATTGAATGAAGTATTTAATGAAGTTAGAATCCCATGTTTGTGTCATATAATATCCAACTCTCTTTACTCTCTTAGTTATAATTGTTAGTTTAATCGTAGTTATAATCAAAACCCCAAATTGTTATCGTCTTAGCATTGAATAATAACCATATTATCGGTATATAAGTGCATAAATCACATAGTTAACCTAAATCAGTCTCCGTGGGAACGAACTAAAAATAATTCTATATTACTTGCGATCGCGTATACTTGAGTGAATATTAACGCGTGTTTAGCCCTAACATGTTTTTGGCACCGCTGCCGGGGACTGCAGTGTTAACTTTTAGTTTATGTCTTTGTCATCAGTGATCGTTAAAGTTCATTGACTCGGACGTTGTTACTTACCTACTCTTTTTCTTGTCGTGTTTCGGGTACTCTAGCGATCGTGTATGCATACGCGTTCACGAGCTCGTAGGAGAATTCTGGATAAAGACGAGGAAGAAGTTGTAGTGGAGCGAAGGGAAGATTTTGAGTATGAAGAGAAAGTAGTAGAAGAAGAGAAAATCGAAGAACCACCTTTATTAGAGATGGGAGATCAAGCAGATAATACTAAGGCTTTGATGGACTATTCTCAGCCAAAGGTCGATTATATTCAGTCAAGCATCATCAGACCAGCCATAGCGGCTAATACTTTTGAGATCAAGTCGAGTACGATTCAGATGATACAGAACTCAGTTCAGTTTGGGGGTTCTCCTACTGAAGACCCCAACATGCACCTCAGGGATTTCATTGAGATCTGCGACACTTTCAAGTTCAAAGATGTGACTGAAGATGCTATCAAGCTGCGACTATTCCCATTCTCTTTGAGGAATAAAGTGAAGTGCTGATTACATACATTCTCTACCACCATGGTCTATCACCAGATGGGAGGATCTTGCTCAAAAGTTTCTCACTAAATTCTTTCCTATGGCGAAGACTGTTGCAATCAGGAATGCTCTTACTCAGTTTGCTCAGCAAACTGGAGAATTTCCGTGTGAGGCTTGGGATCGATATAAGGAGATGCTAAGGAAGTGCCCGCACCATGGCATGCCTGATTGGATGATTATAAACTGTTTCTACAATGGTTTAGGCGAACAATCTAGACCTATGCTCGATGCAACATCTGGTGGAGCCTTATGGGCTAAAAGCTATAATGAAGTTTATGAGTTGATTGAGCTAATGGCAGCTAATGAATACCAGAATCCTACGCAAAGAATGTTGCACGGTAAAGTAGCAGGAATTCTGGAAGTGAATACAACTACTATTATAAATGCTCAACTTCAAGCTTTGACGATTAAAATGGACTCTTTGGCTAATTATGGAGTTAATCAAATCACTAGTGTTTGTGAACTTTGTGCGGGAGCACATGAAACTGAGCAGTATGCTATTTCTAGCGAATTAGCTCAATTTGTGAGCAACTTTCAGAGATCACAACAACAAGCTCCAACACTTATCATCCAAATAACCGCAATCATCCTAACTTCAGCTGGAGCAACAATCAGAATACAGTACAACAATCTTATCACCCATACACAGCAAAGCAATATAACCTTTTGGTTTTTAGCAATCGTAATATGCCCCTTGGCAACAACTTCAACTTCAGCAGTTACCGTATGCTAATGAAAAATATGAATTGGAGGTGTTGAGGCTCATGTGCAAGAGCTAACCTGTTTTTATCAAGACCTTGGAGAATCAGATTGGGCAAATTGCTAATGCATTACTGAATCGCCAACCTGGCACGCTTCCAAGCGATACTGAAGTGCCAGGCAAGAAGGAAGCTAAGGAGCATGTTAAAGCAATCACATTGAGGTCTGGTAAGGTTGCGAATCCTGAAAAAGCTAAGAATCTAGATTCTAAAGTGGAGGATGAAGAAGAAGAAGTGCAGAAGGAAGCCGAAGTGGAACCAAGGAAGACTACTGTTGAGCACACTCCTCCTGAGGGTAGTACATGGGAGAAACAGATCTATCCTCCACCTCCTTTTCGTAAGCGAATGCAAAAGAAAAAGTTGGATAAGCAATTTGCGAAGTTTCTGGAGGTGTTCAAGAAACTTCAAATCAACATACCTTTTGCTGAAGCTCTTGAACAAATTCCTAGTTACGCGAAGTTCATGAAAGGTATTTTTTCTAGGAAGGTGAAGCTTGATGACTTAGAGACCGTTGCTCTCACGGAGGAATTCAGTGTGGTGCTGCAATAGAAATTGCCTCCAAAGCTTAAAGATCCTTGAAGCTTCACTATTCCTTGCACCATTGGAAATGTGTCATTTGATAAGTGTCTATGTGACTTGGGAGCTAGCATCAATCTGACGCCCTTGTCAATCTTCAAAAAGTTAGACTTGCCTGATCCAAAGCCTACTTATATGACTTTGCAGTTGGCCGATCGTTCTATTACATATCTGCGAGGTATTGTGGAAGATGTTTTGGTCAAGGTGGATAAACTCATCTTCCCTGTTGATTTTGTAATTCTTGATTTCGAGGAGGATAAGAAGATTCCCATAATCTTGGGAAGACCTTTCTTGGCTACTGGCCGAACCTTGATAGATGTGCAGAAAGGTGAGCTTACCATGCGAGTGATGGATCAGGATGTAACTTTTAATATGTTCAATGCCATGAAATTCCCTACGGAAAATGAGGAGTGTTTTAAGGTGGATATGGTCGATTCTGTGGTTAATTCTGAACTCGATCGATTGCTAAGTTCTGATGCCTTAGAGAAAGCCTTGTTGGGGTATTCCGATAGTGAAGATGACGAAGGTGATGAGCACTTGCAATATTTAAATGCTTCTCCCTGGAAGCGAAAGATGGATATGCCTTTTGAATCTCTTGGATTGGAGGAGTTGAAAAGTTCTCCGAAGCGCCTCAAGCCATCTATTGAGGAAGCTCCTACTCTTGAGCTTAAGCCTTTACCTGAACATTTGAGGTATGCATTTTTAGGTGATACATCTACTTTGCCTGTTATTATTGCATCTGATCTTTCAGGTAGCGATGAGGAGAAGCTTTTGAGAATTCTTAGAGAATTCAAATAGGCAATTGGTTGGACTATAGCATATATCAAGGGAATCAGCCCTTCGTATTGCATGCATAAAATTCTGCTAGAGGAAGGAAGCAAGCTTACTGTTGAGAAAGAGAGAAGGCTAAATCCGATCATGAAAGAGGTTGTGAAGAAGGAAATCCTCAAGTGACTAGATGCAGGGATCATCTATCCTATTTCTGACTGTTCATGGGTGACCCCAGTTCAGCGTGTGCCAAAGAAAGGTGGTATTACTGTGGTGGCAAATGAGAAGAATGAGCTTATTCCTACACGAACAGTCACGGGGTGGAGAGTTTGCATGGATTATAGAAAGTTAAATAAGGCTACAAGGAAGGATCACTTTCCTCTTTCATTCATTGATCAGATGCTTGATAGGTTGGCTGGGCATGATTACTATTGTCTTCTGGATGGATATTCAGGATATAATCAGATTTGTATCACTCCAGAAGATCAAGAGAAGACTACATTCACATGTCCTTTTGGTACTTTTGCATTCCGAAGAGTTTCTTTTGGGCTATGTGGAACGCCAACCACTTTTCAGAGATGTATGATGGCTATCTTCTCTGATATGATTGGAAATAATGTAGAAGTGTTCATGGATGATTTCTCAGTCTTTGGAACTTCTTATGATGAGTGCCTACATAATCTAGGATTAGTGCTGAAAAGGTGCGTTGAGACTAACTTGGTTCTCAATTGGGAGAAATGTCATTTTATGGTGCGCCAAGGCATCATTCTTGGTAACAAGGTTTCTAGTAAAGGTCTTGAGGTGGACAAAGCCAAGGTGGGGGTTATCGAAAATCTTCCTCCACCAATTTTTGTTAAGGGAATTCGCAGTTTTCTTGGTCATGCGGGTTTCTATAGGCGTTTCATCAAGGACTTCTCTAAGATTTTGAAACCGTTGTGCAATTTGCTAGAGAAAGATGTTCCTTTTAAGTTTGATGACGAGTGCCTTGCTGCTTTTGAGACACTGAAGAAGAGTTTGATTACGACACCTGTCATAACTGCACCTGATTGGTTTGAACCATTTGAAATGATGTGCGATGCAAGTGACTGTGCAGTTGGGGCATGTAACACCCCCAAATCCGGAGTCGGGGATCCGGGTTGTCACGAGTTCCATTTTCCTTAATAACACTTAATCTTAATAAACAATCAACTATTATGCACTGTGACCCCACAACATACACACACACCACAAGTTATAGTCTCAGAGATGAATACCAAAAATAACACAAGTCATTTTATTCCACAATTATAAACTATTACACCTTAAAAGGGTTTCTGAATAAATTTACATATTCTTTTCCATTAGTAGAATTCATAATATACATAAGTCTGGTACATCAACAGTTGAAACCTAGCCTATTGGTAGTTCCTACCTCAGCTACAGAGGCATCAACGCCTACATGAAACTGCGGAACGTTTCCTATCCGCTTGCGAATTGGGAGCTTGGTCCTGTTCATCTTGTCTATCTGTTGTTGTGTAATGAAAGAAGAAAGCAAGAGTGAGCAACAAGCCCACCGAAATAATATGTATAATAATTAACAAAATATATGAGCATTCTCGTAGTACTCATGAAAGTCTTGGTCAAGATGAAATGAACAAAGTTTGATATCTTAATGTGACGAAGTCACAAAATATTCAGTATATATATACATATATACTTCTCAAAATCTTTAAAATCCTCTGTCATGTATAATATACACAGAGTTCCAGTTTATAACTATATAAAATATCGTTGCAAGGTGATCTTATATATCTAACCTTGTCTCAACGTTTTTATGAAAATCTTTGTCGTGCATAAGATAATCATTAACTAGATATAAGTTGAAAAGATGAAGTTACAAGATACTCCAATATACTTATATCTTTTCCAAATACTACTCGAACTACCACCGTTCAGGCTATAATCAGTTTCAAAAGTTCATCACATAGATGAACTACTAAGGGTATACACAACTACTGCTTATCTCTAGCATAGGTATTATGGAGTTTATAAGCATTTGAATCAATAATGAAATATCAAGATTATGAAACAGGCATGCATATATATCATATCAACATGCTCCAATATATCGCAAGATTTGCTAATAACAATCATGCACTTATCACAAGATAATGCATATACATATATACATCACAACAACAGTTATACGGGTAGAAAACTTGCCTGAGCGTTCCGGGGTAGACTTAAGCTTATAGTGGGTCCGGTAACCTATGAACAACAACATAAGTCAGATTTAGACCACGGTCGCTTAAGAAACTAGTCAAAACTCACTCATAATTACATTAATCGCTTGCGTACCCTCGGCTCCACCAATTTTAATAAATTAACCGTTATGAATTTTAAGGCGACTCTTACGTGAGTACTTTACCAACTGCCTAACCCACCTTACATAATTGTTTCGTAATCCAATTAGTCTTTTAAGGGCCTTAAACAAGGTTTCAAAGTTAAGCGAGGGGTAATGGTTTGCTCGCGAAATGCCGTTACTTAAAACGGTCGCTTCTCCTAAACTGTACATCGGATCTAAGCGAACCACATATCAAAATGAATCTTACGATACGATCTAGCTAAACATGGCAAAGTTACAGATTAGTAGGTGAGCTTTCTGTTCTGAACACTAAGAACAATCAGTTAAATGAAAACGGGCATTACGAAGGCTATGTTTACGCGATTACCAATGTTTATACTACTCCAATTAACCACAAAACCAACTCATAACCATCAATACAACCAAACTTCATCTAAACCTCACCATATCAGTCCATAACCTCAAGATTTTGCAACTCATTCAATCATAAACATGAGCTACTAACTATACTTGAGATTCATTAACCAATAACCAAGATTCATAACCCAAAATCACTACAAATCCAACCAAACTTTAAATAAACAAGAATCATGCTTCACATAAACTATATCAATCAAAACCACTCCTAAATACTCAAAAGTAAAGCTAGGGTATGAGGTTTTACCTTCCTTGGTGAGTGATAAGTTGCTAGGAAGCCTTAAGGAGCCTTGATCTAACCTCCTAAAAGCTTGATCTTTCAAAGAAATCAAGAACACAAAAATTAATTTTAAGAAAGTACTATTCACCATCTTCTTGAATGATTTATAGGAAATGCTAGGAAAGGATTTTGAAGCTAAAATTCCTAGGAAGTATGTAACTTAACTAGGAGAAACTAGGATAATTACCTTGTAAATTAGCAAGTGGAGGAGCTTGGACTTCCCTTTTGCTAAGAAAGAAGCCGAGAGCTTCATGAAGAAAAAGAGAGAGAAATAATTCTTGCTTGACTTTGAATAATTTGTGGTGGTTTTGTTAGCTTGGTTAATTAAAATTTACTATGGTAAATAATGCATGGCTAATAATCAACCAACCAAACAAATCTACTTGTCATGCTTATGTCATCTTCCTTATGTCATCCATTTGCCACATGTCTTTGTCTTGTGGTTTGATGATGTCATAATACCTTGGATTCTTGTACAAGCTTGTCTCTGGGTCGCGAATCTATTTTACGGTTCGCTTAACTCTCGTTCTTGTTAATCGGTTGAGGGATCATATCTGAGATCTTATTACTTGGGCTTCCCTGAACCTTTATTAATATCTTATATTCCTTTAATGATCCTCTCCTATAATCCTTAAATAAAATCATTTTAATTATGTTACCTTATACTTAATTCTTTTGGTATCTGGTTGATTTTCGGGAAAAATCAAAGTGTTCGAATTTAGATTCCGACGATCTTTACATACACTCATTTAATTTATGGAATACTAATACGATCTTAGAATTTCCATAACAGTACTCCTATATAACGTGGTTTGATAATTTTCTTACTCAGCATAGTCAGCAAAATTTACTATTCATCAGTGTTTCAAAAATTTCCAAAAATTGGGGTTATTACAGTCTCCCCTCCTTAAAAGGATTCCGTCCCAGAATCAGATAGAAAATGGTTGGGGATACTTTTCTAGCATTGCACTTTCTAAATCTCAAGTCAATATTCCCACATTGTGGTTCTACCACCAAACTCTGACTAGTTTGATAACCATCTTCCTAAGCACTTGTTCCCTTCACCGGTTGCTCCACATAGGTTAAGTCTGGTCGGAGGTTTACGTGTTTATAATCCCCTATGTGTCTCGCCTATGGATCACACTTCCTTAACATTGGTACTTGGAACTCATTGCGAACTTGTTGCAGGTTCGGGGGTAGGGCTAGTTCATTTGATAACTTCCCAATACGGCTTAATATATCCAAGGGTCCAACAAATCGTGGGCTTAGCTGTCCTTTATTTCCGAACCTCATCCATCCTTTTCATGAGAATACCTATAACAGCACTAGGTCCCCTACTTCATACTCTTTGTCCTTTCGTATCAAATCAACATACTTCTTATGTCCATTTTGGGCTATTACCAGTCGTCCTCTGATTAGATCTATTATATCCTTGGTCCTTTGGACCACTGCTGGTCCGAGCATCTTGTGCTCTACAACTTCATCTTAATATAAGGGAGATTGACATTGTCTTCCCTCAAGGATATCATAAGGCGACATCTCGATATTGACATACGATCTATTGTCGTAAGAAAACTCAATCCGCGTTAAGTGATCACTCCAAATTCTTTCAAGTCTATTGCACAAACTCTCATCATAGCTTCTAGCGTTATAGCTTTTGCTTATCAATACCCACTCTTTTCTAGTTTGTAATCGTTACTATCTTCCTTACCTAATATTATACTGGTGCTCGATAGCGTTCTATAACCTTTTAAGAAACCGCGTCAACCGTAGTATCTCGAACGCGTTAGATTGAATACCACTGTACTGATACCACTTCATCTCTAGCTGCTTCCATCTTCCAAAGTTTGATCAATCATGTAGAATTTAAAGAATTTATTAAGAGATCACTATGATCATGAACACTTGTTATATCGCATAGTTAGTACAGAAGGTGGCTAGCCTCTAGTACTTGACAAGCAATTAAACAACATGTGGTATCCTACTAGGCTTCTATCACACAAATAGATAGTCATTCGACAATACCTCCCCTTCTGGAAGGGTTGTTCTTCTCAGCTTATACAAAATGAAAAGGAGATAAAAGAACGAATTATGAGCATTATATAAAAAAATACTGCCACAAAATATCTGGCTTGGAATCTACCTCTGAACTATAGAGGTTTATCACATGAGAATGAAACATAAGTATCTATATCAATATCCAGTATTATCGCATCACAATTCACGTTCCTGGATATTAACTATTCCGTCCATCATTCTATGGACCCATGCTCTTGCTCGAGCTTATAAACAATCACCTTTGAAATTCCCTCGACATCGAAAATCGAAAATGGGATTTCATTCTAGACATCAGCGTCACTAGAATTCTATGCTTGCACTGCAACCTTCCTCGTATAGTAATACGACTCTCTATTGATAAGAAGGAATAAATATTCAATAGGTAAATAATCGACTTAATTAGTCTATCAATGATAACTTATACATCACCATGACCCGATTAGTGGTGCTCAATCTTAACATCCATTACAATACAACTCTCACGGTTGTTATCGTCTCATTATTCAAAGAATCATTGATGCATTACTATAGTCCACCACGGACCTACGGTAGTCATTCATTTTCTATGAAATCTTAATATCTAACCATAGCTATCATATCTAATTCTTCTAAGGAGGCAATATGATCACCGTTCATGATTCATGAAGAACACTCCTGAACTTGATGTACATATGACATGAAGCAGATAAAATTACAGAAGAGTTTCAATCAAAGCAATGATAGCAGATTAACACCATTATTAACCATATACCTTCAATAGAAGACTTAAGTCAAGGGTTTGTTTAGTCCTTTTTGAAACATGGTCCTGGCTTATCTCAAGACAGGACCCTCTAAGATAGATAGCCCGCTCACGGAGATTACATGAATTAAATCTTTACCAAACTACTATTACGGTTGAGTATCGCACAATCATCAGAAGGAATGTCAATCTTTCACACCATAATACAACCTTCATGGCTTTAACCATCATCACCGTATTCCCCTGGCACGAGCGCCTATAATTGATCTCTTACACTTAGAGTGTCGGCCACCTCATTGGCCTTTCCTGATAGTAATAGTTCCTTATAATCAATGTCTTTTGAACGATCTCCAACTAAATTTGCTACCTCATTTCCAATCGCTACTTGCGTGAAGATGTTTTTCTTAAGATCTGGTGAGTAAAAAGAATATCATCATTTTTCCATAAGTTACTACCTCGGTCTTTAGAGGTTAACATTGTCACGACTAACTCTCGATCATACTTAGGATGTCTCTTATCTTGGGTCCTTCTTTTTTTTTTACCAATCTTGACCTTCATTGGTTCAATCTATACTTTCCCATGGTTTAACATGTGCCCCACTTGGCATCATTATTATTATGTCATATTTCCTTTATCAAAATTTCTATTCTTGAGAACTTTGAATATTACCTTTCTCCTTGTAAAACCTCTAATGTTATCCTTAAATCCTCCATCTTATACTCCCTAGGTACATGGCATATCAAGATACGATTTACTAATACTAGAACCATTGTCTATATAGTTCTGAAAACTTTCTCCACTGATCTTTAAAGGTTGTTGTTGCCTCAGTCCTTCATTCCGTACTACCCAAATTCATTATGTCCCTATTAAGGGTGATATGCCAAACTTTATGCATTCCCCCCATGGTTCATCTCAAAGATATCGAGGTTCTATCCTTAATTCCACCTTTAGAAAGGTACTTGCATCCTTCCATGGATAAATCAAGGCATATATCCTTGATAAGGGTATCTTATTCAATCATTCCCGCCTCGATAGTCTATACCTAATTTCACAATAACATCTTCATTCAAACTGAGGTCAATCCATATGACCTCCAAAAGATGACAACGGTTATATGCTTTTCTTTCCTGATTTTGTAATGATAACATGGATGTTCTGGAAGATATTGGTCGTGTTCAACGTGAACTTCTTCTTACTAAATCCTCATTTACTTTTGTTGTTTATCTCAACAGTCATCTCAATGTTGGGATATCTTCTATACTTGGTGTCTCCCTTTTGGGCATTAAGTCACATGTGTTACATACGCTTCATATTTTTGAAGGTTACTTCCCTCATCCAATTTCTTAATTTCTTGCTTTCTTGTCTCCTCAGTCCATTCGTGTTCCCTTATTAATCCGTCGATCTATCTCAGAGTTTCATCAAATACTCCCAACTTAAAGTGGATTAACATATATGTATCGGTTATGCCTTCAAACTTCGAATTTACCTCATGGTCAATCACCATCACCCTGATGATTACCCACTTCTTTTATCTTTATTGCTAGGGTTCCTTAGGATTTCCGCATTCCTAACTCCCTTATCGTTCCTCAACTTTATTTCCTTTATATCCCTTTCCTTTTTAGTCTTCTTATTTTCATTATTATTATAATCCTTTCATGGACCAACGTAGCGTAATTCTTGATTTCAAACATCCTGTCACTCTGGATTCATATCCTTCAAACGAACCTTGACGAATTTCACAACCTAGATTCATAATTCATTATACTCTTCCACCTTTGGTCTAGCTCTAACTTTTATATGCTATCTCTCTATCTTCCTTAGCCTTCCACTAGCGGGTGGCCTATCTCTTAGGAAGGTAAGTGGCAAAATAGTCTTTTACTCTTCATCGATCATATAAAATCTTAAATGATTCCTCTATTTTCTTTAGCCAGGCTCTTGTCTCGACGGGGTCAGCTTGTTCCTTGGAACTCTGAGAGCTTAGTGACTTACAGTCCTGAAAGAATTTCCCACCGCATTATTTCCTCAGGGTGGTGGTTGGGGATAAAAGTATAAGTTTTGTTTAGGTAGGTCCATGAATTGCCCCATAGGAGTACCATCCTGGTTCTCCCTATCTTGCTCGACTTCTATTTTCTCAGTATGAAATGTTTCATACTTCTCCCATAATTGGGGTTATCTTATACGTTAAAATCCTTGTTTTCCACTTCATTATGTTATGGGTTCCTTCTTTTTTGATGGCAACCTCCCTGACTATCATATTTAGGGTTTGCCCTAAATCTTATTCCTCGAACTATGGATTTCATCTAAGATCCAGTCCTTAAATCTCTTAAACGTTTGAAACCCAAATTCTGTAGGAATACCTCCCTGACTATCACATTCAGGGTTTGCCCTAAATCTTATTCCTCGAACTATGGATTTCATCTAAGATCCAGTCCTTAAGCTCTTAAACGTTTGAAACCCAAATTCTGTAGGAATACCTCATTATTCTCTTATCATCTTTCTCGGTATTAATCTCTTCTCCAGTCATCGGTTCTATGCCTTCATTCGTCACTTTTTCTTGGCACAATATGATCTTTTCCCATAATTCGGGCTGCATCACAATCTCAAACAGCCTTTCAGTACCGGCTCCAGTTACCTTCACTTCCATTTTCTCGAAATCTTTTATCTACTCTTCCAAAGACATTATCATCTTGAGTCTTTCCTTTCTACCAAGGGAGTCAGCCACCACATTGGATTTACCTGGCTGATAAATAATCTCATAATCATAATCCTTGATTAGCTCTAACCACCTCCTCTGGCGCATGTTGAGCTCTTTCTGTGTAAAAATATACTTGAGCTCTTGGTGTTTGCGTAAACCTCGCAGTTCTCTCCATACAAGTAGTGCCTCCAATCTTTAGGGTAAACTATTTCCGTGAGCTCAAGATCATGGGGGGATATGATGGGATTTATCCATTCACGGAAGCATGATGAACAATTAAATCGTATAAAACCCATATAAAACGTAAACAATTCGTGAATATAGTTATGGATCGATTACTAACCTTTAAAAGCGATCCAAGGAAGAAGTATAGAGACTCCTAGCAGCTTCTCCTCAAGTGTGAAGCACTCTACCGGTATCCACCAAGAGAACGAAGCAATCGAGGGAGGAAGAGGCCGAGAGAGAATTTTAGGGTTGCCTCCTTCTTTCTTTTCTTTGTCAAAATTTGGGTTTTTCTTTGGTTGACACAAATAGGGTATATAATAGTATATTTATAGGCAAAAATTTCAGCTGAAAATTTTCCATAAAATATTATTATTAATAACCCTTTAATTGATTATTCTCATTAACCAATTAACTAATAATTAAAATACCTTTTAATCATTAATCCTTTTTCTAAACACTTTGGAAAATAATTCTCTCACTTGATTTAATTTCCAAAAGTTAAATTCTTAATTAATAATATTAAGAACTTTTCTTAATTAATTAAATCTTATTTAATCAATTATTAAATTTTCTAATTACTTATTTATTTTACAAATAAATAATTACCAACCATTATTAATTAATTCCTCCACCATTAAATCATTCTCTTTTATGGTGTGACCCTGTAGGTTCAATATTAAGCCGGTAGTAGAAATAAATAATAATAAAACTATTTTATCATTATTTATATAAATTCTCTAATTCATTAAATATGATTAATTAATAAATTAATCATATTTATTCTACATCGCGAGGGATACTTCTCAGCATATCGCGACTATCCGGATAATACGAATTCACTGCTTAGAATACCAAGAACCTATTCAGTGAATAGTTTCCGTACAATCAATTCCTTCTACCCTGCAATGTCCCGATTAAATACAAGGCATGGATCGCGTGTCAAGCCTATCTAATTTAATCATATGTTTTCTTCTTAAATATGCCTAGTTTCGTTTAATGTAAATTATAAACTTCTTTCTAATTTCATTCACTCTGTCCAGAGATTCCTGAACTAGCATAAGTGGAATAGCATAGGACATTCTCTTCCTTCACTGGAAGGGGTAGATCCTTTATTGATCATTCACTATCTTCGTGTACAAATTTCTACACCCAAAAGAGCTCTTAATATTTTCCCTGGAGACTGAGAACTAAACCAAAGTATAGTTCGGTGTACACAAAATGACTATGATGACCTCAAGTCTAAGGACACTTGTACAACTATCACTATGTGAACAACTGCTTACACGTGAGTGAACTTTATCAGTTGTTCAACTGTGTGAGTCATGTTCAGTGAACTTATTCTATAATAAGCACCTACATACTAGCTATAGTGTCACCACACAAATGTCTATGAGAACAGACATCCTTCATAATAAAGCAAGCATAGTATGTACCGATCTTTGCGGATTACTAATTACCAGTTAGTAATCCTACGACCAGGAACTATTTAAGTTCAGAGTTATCATCTTTTAGGTCTCATTATTATGATCTCATCATAATCCATAAAAAGCTTTACTCGAAACTATGGTATATCTTATTTAAACAATTAAATAGATAAAGCCCGTAATAAAAATAAAACAAGTCTTTATTAATATAATTGAAATCAAACAAATTATATAAAAGTTATTCCTAAATCATCATACATGATTGGACTTAGGACACATCTCTTTCAATCTCCCACTTGTACTAAAGCCAATCACTCTAGTATCTAATACCCATCTTGTCTTTATGATGATCAAAGTGACTTTGAGAAAGTGGTTTTGTTAAAGGGTCTGCTATGTTGTTATGTGCATCAACTCTCTTGACGTTGACATCTCCTCTTTCAACAATTTCCCTAATTAGATGAAAGCGCCGCAGGACATGCTTGGAATTCTTATGAGATCTTGGTTCCTAGCTTGTGCTATTGCTGCATTGTAACAATACAACACTATTGGCTCTTCTATGCTAGGAACAACTCCCAACTCAGAAACAAATTTATTTATCCAAACAGCTTCTTTTGCAGCTTCACTTGCAGCTATATACTCTGCTTCCGCTGTGGAGTCAGCCGTCGTTGACTGTTTGGAACTCTTCCAACTAACTGCCCCACCATTTAGGGTAAACACATACCCTAACATGGATTTACTATCATCTATTTCTGACTGAAAACTAGAGTCTGTATACCCCTTTTATTTTCAACTCAGAACCACCATAAGCAAGAAAAAGTTCCTTAGTCCTTCTCAAGTACTTTAGGATGTTTTTCACCGCTTTCCAGTGTTCTTCACCTGGATCGGACTGAAATCTGCTTGTCACACTAAGTGAGTGAGCAACATCAGGCCGAGTACATAACATCGCGTACATGATAGATCCTATTGCAGAAGCATAAGGAATCCTACTCATACGCTCTCTCTCCTCAGATGTCTTTGGAGACATTTTCTTGAAAAGAGAAACTCCATGGCTCATGGGAATGAGTCCTCTCTTGGAGTTTTCCATGCTATATCTCTTTATCACTTTTTCGATGTATGTACTTTGGGTCAAGCCTAACATTCTCTTTGATCTATCTCTATAGATCTTCATTCCAAGAATGTAAGATACCTCTCCCAAGTCCTTCATCGTGAAGTACTTAGATAGCCACACTTTGACTGATTGAAGCATCGGTATATCATTCCCAATGAGAAGTATGTCATCCACATACAGTATTACGAATGTTACCGCGCTCCCACTAACCTTCTTGTAGATGTATGGTTCATCCATATTTTTGATGAAATCAAAATCTTTGATTGTCTCATAAAAATGGGTGTTCCATGTGCGAGAAGCTTGCCTCAGTCCGTATATGGATCGATTCAATTTACAAACTAGATGTTCATTTCCTTTAGAAACAAACCCTTCTGGTTGTGTCATATACACATTCTCTTCAAGTTTCCCATTGAGGAAGGCCGTTTTCACGTCCATTTTCCAGATCTCATAGTCATAGTAAGCCGCAATCGCAAGCAAAATCCGAATGGATTTAAGCAAGGCTATCGATGAATAGGTTTTATCAAAGTGAATCCTTTGTCTTTGTTTAAATCCTTTTGCCACTAGCCTAGCCTTATAGGTCTCCACCTGGCCATCTGCTCCAATCTTTCTCTTATATACCCACTTGCACCCAATAGGCTTAACACCTTCAGGCGCCTCAACCAGAGTCCACACTTGGTTGGCATACATAGAATCCATTTTGGATTTCATGGCACTCTGCTATTTCTCTGAGTCATCACAACTCATAGCCTCATCATAGGTCATAGGTTCTTCTCCATCAATAAGTGACAAGTCATTGTCATTATAACGACTCATATATTTATTATTTAAATGTGTAATTGTTAAATAATTAATAAATAAAATATGTGTATTGGTAGTGTCAGCAGTGTATTGTGTGTTACTATTTTTATGTGTGACTGTGGTTGTATGGGGATTATTTGTGTAATAAATAGTGAGTGGTATTGTTCTGTTCCACTTTAAAGTGGATTTAATTACAGATTTATTTCCATAAATATTTGGATGATCTCTAAAATTGGATTTATAATTTTATAATTACAATAATTATATTTGGGGCCTTATAAAATTGAGAAATCAATATTTCATTAATTATTTATCTTTAAATGATTTTCTGAGTGTGTTTAATAGTAAAATCCATATTTAATTATGGAAATCTTCAAAAATTATGAAACTTATATTTTATTAAGTTCATATTATTCTGAGAATTTTAAAATTATTTTGGGAAATATCGGAGTTAGTTTCACCCGCGCGTCGATTCGTTTAGTTGAGAAAAGCGGGTATAAATTGCGTTTCAAAAATTGTTTTAAAATTACGAAATTTACATTTTTATTTACTTCGGGATATTTGTAACATTTTAAGACTATTTTTATAATTTTCTGAATTTGTTTTAAGTGCAGCTCGGTTCACTAATTGTGTAATGCGGGTACGAGTTGCATTTCAAAAATGCTTTAAAAAATTAGAGAAATTTTATTTTATTAACTTCGGGATTTTTAGAAAATTTTAAAACTATTTTTGTGCTTTTCCGAGTTTATTTTAATCGCGACTCGGTTCGTTTAATTTCGAGTTTCAGGTCAAAACAGCCCATTAAACCTTCGTATTTATCTCAAACTCCACGCGTCACTTTGTTATAGTTAAGGGGACACGTGTTTTGCTACCCTGTTGTGGCAATTCAACTGCATTTTTGTTATTAAAAACAAAAACAACATCAATCTCTCTGACCTCTCTCATCCAATCTCTCTTGGTCAATCCCTCTCTTTACTCTTTCTTTCCCACGACTCTCTATTTTTCTGTTTTGTTCCTCTGATTTCACGTAAGCACTGTTTCCTTCTTTTCCGATCAGTCGTCGGCCTATCTCCGGCGCACTTTCCGCCCCTTTTCTTCTCCGGTTCTGTGTTCTGTTCCGGCCATAAGGTCTTGGTTCAGACAAGGAATCGATTTATACATATATACAGGCATACGTGTGTATATTATAGTTAGGTTGTGTCTGTTGCCTTGGTGATTGTTGTTTCGGTTACTACCTCTCGGAATTTCCGAGAGGTGTGGTGGCCTTGTGCAGCGTGTAGGCGCGTGATTGTGTGATGTTGGTGTTGTTACTTTGGTTCTATTGTTCCTGATGTTATTTTTTTTCTATTTTAATAATTTTCTGCATGATTTATTTGACTAAAGTTTCGTGAAATAAATGATGTTTGCGTGCGGGAAATTAGTTGTATCGGTGAAATTTATTTGGAAACCCGAAAATATCGGGCACCGATAAATTTTGCCGCCGTCCGCGATGAATTTTGACGAGTGGACGGTGGACGGTGATGATATAATTCTGAGTCCAAATATTTTAAAATAAATAAAACACGAATAATAATAATTAGTGAATTTAAATTGACGGTTGGGAAATTGTTAAATGTGGATTGAATGGATTGATTGATTTGACGTTGATTTTTGATTCGACGGGTAGACCGATAAACAGTGGAGGTGCTGCCCGAATTTTTGGAAATTAAATTCAGAAATTCGAAACATACCCTGTAATTATCGGAGAGTCGAACGAGTGTAAATAAGTATATACATATATCTTGTGCGTAACCTGATTGTATGTTGTGGTGAATGTTCGGTCAAAATCCAGTAACCCTAATTTCGTAAAATAACGAGTATACGTATTTTCTGAAAACGAACACCAAACCGATTTCTCGAGAACGTCAAACCTGATTGTTGAATGTGTTATTATAATGTATATAATTACGAGTCGGCTTTGAATATCGTTGGGTAGAATTGGTGTTGAGGATATGTCAAGCATACCTAGACGTCTAACGTAGGGTATTTCGGCTCTGTAGGTTTTAGTCAAAGGACTCAAGAAGTGATATCGAACTAAGATAATCTAGTGATCAGCCGGGAAGTGCCTCGAGGTTCCCAAGCAAAGAACCCTGAGAGTCCTGGATACTATCTTGAGATAGATTGTTGCGAAGCAGGGATGTCTTCTAGTGAGACAGTCATTTTTCCATGAGAGCCTGAACGTTCAAGTCTATCAAAATCAGTTAGTGATAGTCGTAAAGCTCTGCAAGGCAAGTACCCCTGACCATTCTTTTATGGTTCAGTGCATATGAATAGCCAATTGCTTTATTCTCGTAATGGAACAGAAACGTTTTAAGTTACGTATTCCCTGTATTTGAAAATATTGTTTAAAATTATGTTTTGGGGAAAAGTAACTTCTGAAAACACCTATCTCTAAATGTGATTTAATTGGAAAGAGAATTTGGAATAGTGTGCTGTGACATAATTGATTTTTTTTGAAAAGAGATAGGTAAAAGTGATGATTTTGAAAACTGGATTAAAACAATCAGATATGGGATACGTTGGGGCCCGAGTAGGCCTATTGAGTTGGCGTAAGAGACTAATTCGGTTGCGCGCACTATAAAACCGATTAGTCCAGCAGGTCAGAGACCTAGCTAGTCTCTGAGTTCCGGAACAGGTAATTGAGATGGCAGTTGGACCCATAAATGAGATGGCAGTTGAAGCCGTCTGGTGTTGATAGCCTGATCAGCTGTCTTCACATATCCGCTACGTATCTGATTTGGCTTTGTGTGATTCCCATAAGGGCATGAGTAGTTGATATAGCGGATTTGGAAATGAAAATGGCATGCTAGAATTATTCTCTGATATTTATTCACAGCACACTACTGATGTTGTTGTTTTACAGAGCATGCTAGTTTTGATATCAAGTTTATACCTGTTTTACACGTTTCTGGCAAGATATGAATTATGTTCCTATAACTGCTTTACTTTAACTGTTTTACTTGTTATTCATATAGTGGTGCTGCTGAGCAAGCAATTGCTCACCCTTGCAGAATATTTTATATGTATTGCAGATGCCTAGGTGATTATTGCGCGATAGTCAGGGCAGAGTTCCAGCTCCTTTCGAGTCAGACTCCTCTGAGGTAGTTGTGTTCAGACCAGATGAGGTCTGTTGAGTTGCTGCATTAAATTAGTGTTCAGGATTGTGTAAGGTAATTTGAGTTGTGTTAGTTGTAACCTAAGTCATACTTAAACCTGGAAAAGGTCTTGTTAAAGGGGTCGTAGTTATGTATTATTAATGATTTAGATTAAAATATGATTGTTATTATTGTTGTTGATGACGTCAACTCCTGACCCCGGGGTTGAGGCCGTCACAGTTGGTATTAGAGCTACAGGTTTGAGTCCCTGATTTAGGTTAAAAGTGGAGTTAAAAGAGCGTAGGATGGTTTATATGTAGGTGTGAGTCAGCAACTCAATCAGAGGAGCGAGTCTATGAGTTTAGTCAAGGGTTTTGGAAGCGTAACCCTGACGTTGGTTGAGGATTGACTGGAACTACCCTAGTTTAGAGTACATCTCCTTCGTATATGTATTATAAGTAATGTCCGATAGAGATTCCCAGTTTTCCTTTCGAGAATTCGAGTCTGATTGAGAAAAGTTGGCTTTTGAGCATGCCGTGATGTGTCAGCTAAAGAGACGCCCTCGTTATTTTTTTAAATATCGCATTTTCTGTTTTAAGGAATGTTATTGGACCGATTATGTAATTTTGGTAAGTTTGGATAGCGTGATAATAGTTAGGGGCTGTTATGACGACTAAGTTTGGTAGTGAATGTGGATCAGAATGGGAGGTGACATCTTTGAACTCTTTTATTTCTTCCTTGAACTGTATTTTATCTCCAGAATAATTGTTTCCTATTCCATAAGTTGTTTATCTTTCCTGTGAGAAAGTTGTGAACCCGAGATAAGCTACTTAGGGTTCTGTTGATCTTCTTACAAACCAGATTCTTTCTTTTCTATTTGTGAATCTCTTAAATAGAATATTGTTTCTTCTCTCGGAAATTTTATTGGTTGATTGGGGCAAACAATGCATATGAATTGACCATTTGTCTTTGTGGCAAAAGGGTTTGGCGGGACGCCACCGAAATATGTGTTGTGACCGTATGGTACTAAGACTGGCCATCTTATGTACTTGTATGGTTGCTCTCAGTCATACCTACATTTTCTTCTTCATTGTTTCATCTTATTCGATTTCCTTGAGCCGGAAATTTCATTGGATATTCTATGGAAATGAATTTTTGCGATTATATGGTTCTCGTTATTGAAAGCAAGTAAAAGCGACTGTTGAGAAAAATGAGAGTCCTATATCAGAATATTATTTAAAATAATGTTAACTGCGAGAGTTTAGGACTTAATGATGGAGTTATAGCCTTGGGAGAGTAAATCAGTGGTTGAGGGAATTATTTGCGGGTAAGAAGAAATCCTCCCTAGAAGAATGATTGGTTGGAATTGGACTATGGTGCCTAGAAGAGTGTAGTGTTCCTTAAGCTGACCTGATATACCAGTTGATCTATGCAATTGGTGGCTGATATAGCCAGCCAAGTTCCGTAGTGTAGCAGATTAGTGTTGAGGTGGTAATAGAGCAATGACCGGAAGTTAGTCTATTGCTGTTGTATTGAGGAGTCATGCTATGGTATTCGGTTTCTTTGTATTGTAGTCCCCTGAACTGTTGTTGATTCTTCTACTGTCATTGTTGATGTGATTGCTAGTGCTATTAATCTAGATTTCTTTGGTAAATGGGCCCCGATATTAAAGATATAGGTATTTTATTGGGCAGCATTTTCCTGATACAGGTGTACCGTTTAAACGGTGATATCTTTTGCTAAACATTTTGCTATGTTTTGAATAAATTCATTTATATATTCCAGGAAAATGCCATCCAAGAAATTACCCAGTCTAAAGAAAATAGTAGTAGTTTTGTAGAGGGTCCAATTATAAATGAAATCCTAGACTTGTTGCGCAAGCAGCAGCAACAACAGTTGCAGCTAATCCAACAGGTTCAGCAACAATAACTACTGTCGCAGTAGCAACAGCAAGGAGTGAACCCAAGTGTTTGTTTCAAATCTTATTGGAATGTTAACCTCTTTGAGTTTAAAAGTGAACCTAATCCAGTAACTGCTGGAGCATGGTTAAGAGAAATGGAGGAAGTTTTCAACCTCGTGCAAGTAAGTGATAACCATAATACCGATTATGTAAGTTATTTATTGAAAAATGAAGTGAATTATTGGTGGGAATCAACCAGAGCGTTAGAAGGAGAAGGCCCTATTTCATGAGCTAGATTTATTGAGTTGTTTTTGGAAAGGTATTTCCCAGATTGTGCGCGAAGTCAAATGAAAAATTGAGTTTCTAGAACTGGAACAAAGTGAAAGAAGTGTGTTAGAATTTGAGGCCAAGTTTACAGAATTGGCCTGATTAGTTCCTAAGTATGTATGTATGGAGATTCAGACAAGTAAGGAGGTTCCAACAAGGTTTGAAACCTGGAATTCGTAGAGGAGTTGTGGCATTGCAACCTAAGACATACTCCTCTATGGTTCAGGTCGCCCTAGTAATG
This sequence comes from Apium graveolens, assembly GCF_009905375.1. Taxonomy (NCBI): domain Eukaryota; kingdom Viridiplantae; phylum Streptophyta; class Magnoliopsida; order Apiales; family Apiaceae; genus Apium; species Apium graveolens. The sequence continues at coordinate 152,809,442 of NC_133650.1, forward strand.
GAAGGTGACCAGAAGTTGGTTGTTAAGGAAGAGAATGATAAGAAAAGGAAGTCTGGTGTTGCTAGGGACAAGGCATATCAAGAAGAATTTAGTCAAGTACTGTAGAATCAGTTTGGCCAAAATAGGAGTAAGAGATTCCTGAGTTAGAGTTTTTCTCAGGCTAGGTCTAGTGCTACTTCAGTTGTTTCCACTCCAGCTCAGTCAGTCAAGTGAGCAGTGGATTGCAAAACCTGTGAAAGGAGACACAGTGGTAGTGCAAGAAGAATGTGCGATGTTTCAGGCTTAGACATAAGGGTTATTATGCATCAGAATGTAATTCAGAAATCCAGGAATATGTATCGTATTTATGGAAAGAGTGGCCATATTGCAAGAAGTTGTAGAACGGTTATTCAAGATATTACATCTCAAGGGCCAACATTTAGCTCAGCTAGAGATAGAACTTTCAAAAGAACCGAGAAATCAAGCGGTTAGAAGTTGGACATAGTTGCAGTTAATCTGACCTCTCTAAGCTTGGGGGGTTTGGTGTGATTTTAAGATTGAGTTGGTTGCCCTTAGTAAGGTAAGGAGCGGTTTTTAGAAGAAGTAAAGTATAAAGTGTACATAAGCCAATAATAAGGTAAATTTCTGGATACATAAGCAATATAATAAATTCTTCCAATCATGCAAGAAAAGAAGTGATAAGCTAAGGACATAAAGTAGATCCACCATCTGTAAAGATACGAAGAAGAGAATACTTAAGCTGGAGGAATTTTGAGTAATAAATAAATGTCCTGGAATGTCTGAAGGTCAGTGGAATGAAATACTTAGTGCGATAATTATGAAAGTGATTGAAAGGAAAGTGAGTGTAATAGATAGAGACCCTGAAATGCACCAGTGATGTTGCTGGCAAGAAGAATGAAATTATGAGATTGTGTACTAATTATCGGGAGTTTAACAGAATGATAAATAAGAGTAGGTAACCTCTGTAAATGATTGGTTACTTATGTGACCTAATTCAAGGAGTGTGTGATTTCTACGGGATTGATCTAAGATACAGCCTAATGGCATGTTCAAGATTGTAATTAGGATGGGTTATGAGCGTTGCAAGGCTGGTGATATCATGTGGAGTGACAAGTGTATGAGTCGTCTATAAGGATTTAAAGAACATAGTGTATAAAGAGTACTTGGATAAGCAAATCGTATTTATTGATAACATCCTCGCCCATCTAAGGGTTAAGGAAGACTAAGTTGAACATTTAAAGAAATGTCTGCGAAAGGTTGAAAAGTAGCAATCGAATACTAAGCTTCAAAAGTATGAGAATTTGATCAAAATTGATTATGAGCCATGGTTGTTAGAGTGACTCTCCACCAAGAAGGATCCTTTCAGGGATAAATGTCTTGAGTAGAAAAGAAATTGAATATTATTAAGATTATTGAAGAGTTAGCGGGAGAATGGAAGAAGTTAGGAATTGAAGATTCAGGTACACGGAAGTAATGGAGAGTAAGTGTATGAGATCACTTTTCAATCAGAAGGAATGGGAAGAATCAAGCAGTGTTAAAAAAAAGAAGTTGTGAATCAAGAATTGAACATGACTAAGATTCCGAGGAAATTGAAAAGAGTAAAAGTTAGAGTTCGAATACCGAAAGGTGATAAAATTTGAATATATGAATTTATTATCTAGCTAGACGAATGAGAATGAGTAAGAAGTGCTTGGATGTTGGAATTAAATTGAAAATTAGTATTACCTCTCATCTTTAGATGAAGGGTTAAAATAAGAAGGTGATTCGGAAAATATAAGATATGTGGAGAATATGTATGATGGGTTTAAAAAAAGGGAACTGCGGTAATTACCTACCCTAGATTGAATTTTCTATGATAATAGTTACCCTGTTAGTAATAAAATACTACTTTGCGAAGTGTTGTGTGGACACAAGCATGATTCCTTCCTCTATTGAGAGAAAGTGGGAGTAGAGATATTGTTAAGTCCTAGATTAATTCAGTACATTCATAGTGTGGTGGTGTTAACTCAGGAAAGAGTTGAAACAACTCAGGATATACAAAGATAGAAAGCGGATTTGTATCGAAAGAATATGAATATATAGAATGAGGATTGTGGTATAGGCCAAAGTTTTACCTTGAAAGAGATTGATTAAGTTTGAATAGAAAGGACAAGTAGAGTCCTAAATGTATTAAACCGTTCGAGGTATAAATAAATATAGGTAGAGTTGTTTACGAGTTGGTATTACCACCGTAGTTGCAGTATATATATATATAAATAATATGTTATACGTGTCAATGTTAAGGCGATATGTACCTGATTCGAACCAAGTTGTTGATTGGGAGCCAAGAGGCTCTCATCCGAATTTGTTTTGCGTGAAATGATCAATCTGAATTCTAGTTCGTTAAAAGCGAATCCCTAGGAATGAGTTTACGTCTATAGTAAGTATGGTTTGAATAGATCCTTGAGTAGAAGAGTCTACCTGGAAGTTATAGTCAGATTGCTTGACAAATATCCTCACTTATTTAGTTAAGTTAGATTCTGAGGACAGAATCTTTTTAAGGGGGGAAGGATATAACGACTCGTATATTTATTATTTAAATATGTAATTGTTAAATAATTAATAAATAAAATATGTGTATTGGTAGTGTCAGCAGTGTATTGTGTGTTACTATTTTTATGTATGACTGTGGTTGTATGGGGATTATTTGTGTAATAAATAGTGAGTGGTATTGTTCTGTTCCACTTTAAAAAGTGGATTTAATTGCAGATTTATTTCCATAAATATTTGGATGATCTCTAAAATTGGTTTTATAAATTTTATAATTACAATAATTATTTTTGGGGCCTTATAAAATTGAGAAATCAATATTTCATTAATTATTTATCTTTAAATGATTTTCTGAGTGTGTTTAATGGTAAAATCCATATTTAATTATGGAAATCTTCAAAAATTATGAAACTTATATTTTATTAAGTTCATATTATTCTGAGATTTTAATATTATTTTGATAATTTTCGGAGTTAGTTTCACCCGCGCGTCGATTCGTTTAGTTGAGAAAAGCGGGTATAAATTACGTTTCAAAAATTGTTTTAAAATTACAAAATTTACGTTTTTATTTACTTTGGGATATTTTTAACATTTTAAGACTATTTTTGTAATTTTCTGAATTTATTTTAAGTGCAGCTCGGTTCACTAATTGTGTAATGCGGGTACGAGTTGCGTTTCAAAAATGCTTTAAAAATTAGAGAAATTTTATTTTATTAACTTCGGGATTTTTAGAAAATTTTAAAACTATTTTTGTGCTTTTCTGAGTTTATTTTAATTGTGACTCGGTTCGTTTAATTTCGAGTTTCAGGTCAAAACAGCCCATTAAACCTTCGTATTTATCTCAAACTCCACGTGTCAGTTTGTTATAGTTAAGGGGACACGTGTTTTGCTACCCTGTTGTGGCAATTCAACTGCATTTTTGTTATTAAAAACAAAAACAACATCAATCTCTATGACCTCTCTCATCCAATCTCTCTTGGTCAATCCCTCTCTTCACTCTTTCTTTCCCACGACTCTCTATTTTTCTGTTTTGTTCCTCTGATTTCCGGTAAGCACTGTTTCCTTCTTTTCCGGTCAGTCGTCGGCCTATCTCCGGCGCACTTGCCGCCCCTTTTCTTCCCCGGTTCTGTGTTCTGTTCCGGCCATAAGGTCTTGGTTCAGATAAGGAATCGATTTATACATATATACAGGCATACGCTTGTATATTATAGTTGGGTTGTGTCTGTTGCCTTGGTGATTGCTGTTTTAGTTACTACCTCTCGGAATTTCCGAGAGGTGTGGTGGCCTTGTGCAGCGCGTAGGCGCGTGATTCTGTGATGTTGGTGTTGTTACTTTGGTTCTATTGTTCCTGATGTTATTTTTTTTCTATTTTAATAATTTTCTGCATGATTTATTTGACTAAAGTTTCGTGAAATAAATGATGTTTGCGTGCGGGAAATTAGTTGTATCGGTGAAATTTATTTGGAAACCCGAAAATATCGGGCACCGATAAATTTTGCCGCCGTCCGCGATGAATTTTGACGAGCGGACGGCGGACGGTGATGATATAATTCTGAGTCCTAATATTTTAAAATAAATAAAATATGAATAATAATAATAATTAGTGAATTTAAATCGACGGTTGGGAAATTGTTAAATGTGGATTGAATGGATTGATTGATTTGACGACGATTTTTGATTTGACGGGTAGACCGATAAACAGTGGAGGTGCTGCCCAAATTTTTGGAAATTAAATTTAGCAATTCGGAACATACCCTGTAATTATCGGAGAGTCGAATGAGTGTAAATAAGTATATACATATATCTTGTGCGTAACCTGATTGTATGTTGTGGTGAATGTTCGGTCAAAATCCAGTAACCCTAATTTCGTAAAATAACGAGTATACGTGTTTTCTGAAAACGAACACCAAACCGATTTCTCGAGAACGTGAACCCTGATTGTTGAATGTGTTATTATAATGTATATAATTACTAGTCGGATTTGAATATCGTTGGGTAGAATTGGTGTTGAGGATATGTCAAGCATACCTAGATGTCTAATGTAGGGTATTTCGGCTCTGTAGGTTTTAGTCAAAGGACTCAAGAAGTGATATCGAACTAAGATAATCTAGTGATCAGTCGGGAAGTGCCTCGAGGTTCCCAAGCAAAGAACCCTGAGAGTCCTGGATACTATCTTGAGATAGATTATTGCGAAGCAGGGATGTCTTCTAGTGAGACAATCATTTTTCCATGAGAGCCTGAACGTTCAAGTCTATCAAAATCAGTTAGTGATAGTCGTAAAGCTCTGCAAGGCAAGTACCCCTGACCATTCTTTTATGGTTCAGTGCATATGAATAGCTAATTGCTTTATTCTCGTAATGGAACAGAAACGTTTTAAGTTACGTATTCCCTGTATTTGAAAATATTGTTTAAAATTATGTTTTGGGGAAAAGTAACTTCTGAAAACACCTATCTCTAAATGTGATTTAATTGGAAAGAGAATTTGGAATAGTGTGCTGTGACAGAATTGATTTTTTTTGAAAAGAGATAGGTAAAAGTGATGATTTTGAAAACTGGATTAAAACAATCAGATATGGGATACGTTGGGGCCCGGGTAGGCCTATTGAGTTGGCGTAAGAGGCTAATTCGGTTGCGCGCACTATAAAACCGATTAGTCCAGCAGGTCAGAGACCTAGCTAGTCTCTGAGTTCCGGAACAGGTAATTGAGATGGCAGTTGGAGCCATAAATGAGATGGCAGTTGGAGCCGTCTGGTGTTGATAGCCTGATCAGCTGTCTTCACATATCCGCTACGTATCTGATTTGGCTTTGTGTGATTCCCATAAGGGCATGAGTAGTTGATATAGCGGATTTGGAAATGAAAATGGCATGCTAGAATTATTCTCTGATATTTATTCACAGCACACTACTGATGTTGTTGTTTTACAGAGCATGCTAGTTTTGATTTCCAGTTTATACCTGTTTTATACGTTTCTGGCAAGATATGAATTTTGTTCCTATAACTGCTTTACTTTAACTATTTTACTTGTTATTCATATAGTGGTGCTGCTGAGCAAGCAATTGCTCACCCTTGCAGAATATTTTATATGTATTGCAGATGCCTAGGTGATTATTGCGCGATAGTCAGGGCAGAGTTCTAGCTCCTTTCGAGTCAGACTCCTCTGAGGTAGTTGTGTTCAGACCAGATGCGGTCTGTTGAGTTGCTGCATTAAATTAGTGGTCAGGATTGTGTAAGGTAATTTGAGTTGTGTTAGTTGTAACCTAAGTCATACTTAAACCTGGAAAAGGTCTTGTTAAAGGGGTCGTAGTTATGTATTTTTAATGATTTAGATTAAAATATGATTGTTATTATTGTTGTTGATGACGTCAACTCCTGACCCCGGGGTTGAGGCCGTCATAGTCATTCTCAATGACAAGGCCATAATACCTCTCAGGTTGACGAGACACCCTATTTGACTTACGTATAGGCTGTTCTACAAAAGGTTGTAATTTCTGAATAGGTACTTCCTCTTGAACCATTGTAGGTTGTGCTTCTTGAACTTCATTAAGTTCAACCTTGCTCCCACTGTTCCCTTCAAGGATAAACTGTTTCTCCAAAAAGGTCGCGTGTCTGGAAATAAACACCCTTTGTTTGGTGTAAAAGTAATATCCTAAAGTCTCTTTTGGATATTCCACAAACCTACATTTTACGGATCTTGATTCCAGCTTTTCAGGTTCAACTTTCTTGACAAAAGCTGGACATCCCCAAATCTTAATATGTTTAAGATTTGGCTTCCTTCTTTTCCATATCTCATATGGAGTTTTCGGAACAGATTTAGAAGGTACCTTGTTCATTAAATATGCTGAAGTTTCTAAGGCATAACCCCAAAGGGATACTGGAAGATCTGTATAGCTCATCATGGATCAAACCATGTCCAACAAAGTCCGGTTCCTCCTTTCAGAAACTCCGTTCAATTGTGGAGTTGCAGGAGGTGTCCATTGTGATAGTATACCGTTTTCTTTGAGATGATTTAGAAACTCCCCACTTAAGTATTCACCTCCTCGATCTGATCGAAGAACTTTAATACTCATTTTGGTTTGTATCTCTGCTTTATATATGTACTCTTGAAATTTTCAAAAGCTTCAGACTTGTGTTTCATTAAATACACATATCCAAACCTGGATTTATCATCAGTAAAAGTAATGAAGTATGAAAATCCTCCCATAGCTTGTGTTGACATTGGTCCACATACATCTGTGTGTACCAAGCCTAACACATCTACAACTCTCTCTCCATGTCCAGTAAATGGAGATTTGGTCATCTTATGCATGAGACAAGATTCACATACCGGATATGATTCAAAATCAAATGGTTCAAGTAACCCATCCTGGTGTAATGAGCGTAATCTTTTCTCACTAATATGACCTAGCCTATAGTGCCATAAATAGGTCAAATTTTCATCATCTCATTTTCTTTTACTAGTTTGTTCAATCTGAAGTAAATCATTTCCTAAGTCGCATACATACAAACCATTATTTAAAGTACCACATCCATAAAGAACATTATCTCTAAGAATAGAACATTCATTATTCTTAATAATAAATGAAAAATCATCCAAATCCAACATAGGAATAGAAATAATATTCCTCACAATAGAGGGAACGTAATAACAATTATTCAAAATAATAGTCTTGCCCGTAGGCATATATAAACTAAATGATCCTACAGATATGGAGGCAACCCTTGCTTCATTGCCCATACGTAGAATCACCTCATCTTCTTCAAGAGTCCTACTTCCTTTTAGTCCCTGCAATGAATTGCAAATATGAGAACCACATGCGGTATCTAATACCCAAGTAGAAATTTGACTTAGTGACATATTAACTTCGATCATGAACATACCTGAATCAGAAGGGGTAGTCTCACTAGCCTTCTTCTTTTTCAACTCTGCAAGATAAGCCTTGCAGTTTCTTTTCCAGTGACCCACCTTGTTACAGTGGAAGCAAACAACATTGCTTTTGGGGTCTACTTTAGCCTTTGCTGGAGTAGGCTTACTCTCACCAATCTTCTTCTTTTTCTTGGGAAAGGTCCTCTTCCTTTTCTTGGAAGTTGAGCCTTCTCCAATAAGAAGAACAGAACTCTTCTTCGAAGGAAAATTCGACTAAACAGTTTTCAACATGTTATGAAGTTCAGGCGAGCTGACATCCATCTTATTCATGTGAAAGTTCACAACAAACTGCGAGAATGAATCTGGAAGTGATTGCAAGACCAAGTCTTGGCTCAGCTCCCCATCCATGAAAAAACCAAGTTGTCCAAGACGTTCAATCAAATTGATCATCTTAAGTACATGGTCATTCACAGATGATCCCTCAGACATCCTACAGCCGAACAACTCCTTCGATATATCATATCGAGCTGTCCTCCCTGCCATATCATACAACTCTTGTAGATGCGTTAGGATAGTGTGAGCATCCATATGCTCATGCTACTTCTGTAGCTCAATGTTCATGGAAGCCAGCATGATACATTGAGCAACATTTGCATCATCTATCCACTTATGATATACAACATGTTCATCATTATGTGAATCGTCAGCAGGTTCAGCAGGCTTAGGTGAGTCAAGCACATATTCCAGCTTCTTAACCCTGAGAACAATTCCCAAGTTTCGAAGCCAGTCAGCAAAATTAGGACCAGTCAATTTATGAGCATCTAGTATGCTCCAGAGTGATAGTGCAGAAGACATAACGAATATAGTAAATCTGTAAATGATAAACACATAACAACACTTAGCAAATATTCAATTACATTTCAAAACACTATATAAATCGGGTCTTTATTCATAAGTGGCTCCACTAGTTTATCTAATTTATACAATCCCCTAAGTGAAAAATTAAGCATTCATAATGCTAGTGGGAATAGGGATCCTATACATTCCATCACACAACCCCGGCTGTAGCACGAAACGCCATGTGATGTTCAATAAGCAGACAACTCTTGTCAATTATATCTTATGTTATTCCTTATAATATTTTAGCCTCTAAAATCATTGAGTCTCGGCTATAGCACGACTCACTCAATATTTTAAGTCAAGTCAAACCCAACATCTTGTATAATTAAATTAGACTTTCAATAGCCCACGGCTGTGGCACGTCACGACCATTGGAACCCAATTTATCATACACATCTCATGTGATAGAAAAACATCTCTTAATCTCAAAACAAAGCCCTCGGTTGTAGCACGAAAGGACAATGTCTCAAAATATGAACTCTACTTTCTATTATGCTGGAAGGCTATGACCGACACAATCCCGTTATGTCTTTGGCCAATTTACTACTTGATATTATTTTAGGACGGATTATATTATGTTACAACCATAATCATATTATAAAGAGATTCTTCCTTTTAAATTAAATATTTCAAATCAATAATCGATAATTGGATGATTCCCAGATCAGGGGGAGCATTGTCAAGAGGCGTCACTTAATACCCCTTTCTTACAAATCGAAATCCGCTTTTGACAAAATCATCCTTTCTCTCAAAATTGAAAATTAATATTTAATTACGTGTTTCACAAACACAAGAATCTCATGATTGTATTCATAATATTTATATTAAAATTATGGAACACTTCCACTAAGCCTAGATCGTCTCACATACGCCTTATGTTAATTAAGTTCACCTAAATCTATCATCGCATGATAACTCAAGCATATATTACATATAAAAATATAAAAGGACATATATCTAGGCTTGACATAATATGTAGTACAATTATTTACTAATGTACGAATTAATTATGCATTTAATATTATCAAATAATGCATTATATACACTTTAAGAGATACAATCATTTACAAATAAATTTACTAAAAATATTAAATAATCCCAACAGTTGCGTCTTGAAAAAATGAATCCAACGATATATTACACGTTTCAATCAGAGTTCGGACGCGTTCGTACGAGCCAAAACAATAGAATATAGGCCGCAACCGCGCGTATCTTACACGCGCCGAGCACAACTCAGCATTGCGCTGACACACCTGACTGAACAGGACTTGTGCGTACTGTACCTCTCCTGATTTCCTGTTTTCTTTTTGCTGTGCACGGAATACCGTGTAATGATTACACTAATCATTACATATTATATATACAGATTATTTACTTTTTAATTTAAAAACCCTTTAATAAATCAAAATTAAATAATCTATATATCAAAAAAATCAGAAAAAAATATCCGACTGATCTACAACAATTGTAGAATAATATTCTGGGATTAAAAATATTTTTATAATTTATTTATATTTAATTCATAATTAAATCAATTATATCCCCAAACATGAATAAATCGATAAAAAATTCATACAACATAATAAAATTCTGAAATTTTTATCACGAATCTAGATGCATACAACATATGCTCTGATACCACTGATGGGATTTATCCATACACGGAAGCATGATTAACAATTAAATCGCATAAAACCCATATAAAACACAAATAATTCGTGAATATAGTTATGGATCGATTACTAACCTTTAAAAGCGATCCAAGGATGAAGTATAGAGACTCCTAGCAGCTGCTCCTCAAGTGTGAAGGACTCTACCGGTATCCACCAAGAGAACGAAGCATTCGAGGGAGGAAGAGGCCGAGAGAGAATTTTAGGGCTGCCTCCTTATTTCTTTTCTTTGTCAAAATTAGGGTTTTTCTTTGGTTGAGGCAAATAGGGTTTATAATAGTATATTTATAGGCAAAAATTTCAGCTGAAAATTTTCCATAAAATATTATTATTAATAACCCTTTAATTGATTATTCTCATTAACCAATTAACTAATAATTAAAACACCTTTTAATCATTAATCCTTTTTCTAAACACTTTAGAAAATAATTCTTTCACTTGATTTAATTTCCAAAAGTTCAATTCTTATTTAATAATATTAAGAACTTTTCTTAATTAATTTATAATTAATTAAATCTCATTTAATCAATTATTAAATTTGCTAATTATTTATTTATTTCACAAATAAATAATTACCAGCCATTATTAATTAATTTCTCCACCATTGAATCATTCTCTTTTATGGTGTGACCCTATAGGTTCAATATTAAGCCGGTAGTAGAAGTAAATAATAATTAAAATATTTTATCATTATTTATATAAATTCTCTAATTCATTAAATATGATTAATTGAAAAATTAATCATATTTATTCTACATCGTGAGGGATACTTCTCAGCATATCGTGACTATCCGGATAATACGAATTCACTGCTTAGAATACCAAGAACCTATTCAGTGAATAGTTACCGTACAATCAATTCCTTCTACCATGCAATGTCCCGATTAAATACAAGGCATGGATCACGTGTCAAGCCTATCTAATTTAATCATATGTTTTCTTCTTAAATATGCCTAGTTCCGTTTAATGCAAATTAGAAACTTCTTTCTAATTTCATTCACTCTGGCCAGAGATTCCTGAACTAGCATAAGTGGAATGGCATATGACATTCTCTTTCTTCACTGGAAGGGGTAGATCCTTTATTGATTATTCACTATCTTCGTGTATAAATTCCTACACCTAGAAGAGCCCTTAATATTGTCCCTGGAGACTGAGAACTAAACCAAAGTATAGTTCAGTGTACACAAGATGACTATGATGACCTCAAGTCTAAGGACACTTGTACAACTATCACTTTGTGAACAACTGCTGACACGTGAGTGAACTCCATCAGTTGTTCAGCTGTGCGAGTCATGTTCAGTGAACTTATTCTATAATAAGCACCTACATACTAGCAATAGTGTCACCACACAAATGTCTATGAGAACATACATCCTTCATAATGAAGCAAGCATAATATGTACCGATTTTTGCGGATTACTAATTACCAGTTAGTAATCCTACGACCTGGAACTATTTAAGTTCATAGTTATCATTTTTTAGGTCTCATTATTATGATCTCATCATAATCCATAAAAAGCTTTACTCTAAACTATGGTATATCTTATTTAAACACTTAAATAGATAAAGCCCGTAATAAAAACAAAACAAGTCTTTATTAATATAATTGAAATAAAACAAATTACATAAAAGTTATTCCTAAATCATCATACATGATTGGACTTAGGACACATCTCTTTCAGGATATCGATTTTATATTCCCTTAAATGTCTTGACGCGTACACCTTGCCGTGCTGTATAAGAACACACCCTAATTCCCTGTGCGAAGCGTCAATACAAATTATAAAATCTCCTTTTCCATCCGGCAACGCCAACATAAGGGCCGTCACCTATCTTTGCTTCAGTTCTTGAAAGCTATTCTCACATTTCTCTGTCCATTCGAACATCTCAGTCTTATGAATAAGCCGCTAAAGGGGCTGCTATCTTTGCAAACTTGAACGAACCTACGGTAATAACCGTCCAATCCTACCTCTGGTAATCACCCTGACTACGGTCATCAATTCCTCAATGGTCCTTTCTTCATTCTTGTCAGGATACTCCACGGGATCCACTTTAATAATAATCTCTTCTGGGAAAATATACTCAACTGCTAAATCCTTAATATAAACATTTTATGGTTCCTCGTTAGGGTGCTCCATTGGCTCCACAATCGGATCCCCAATATGTAGTAAAACATCATCATGTTATTGCTTTTGAACTTCAAGGTTCGGAGCCCCGCTACCTTATATGATAACGATCTATGTTACCATCACGATATTCATAAGGTTTCCCGTAAGGGTTTTTCACTGTCAGTACTACGCTAGGTAGTCCGACTATGAACTTGGAAAGAGTTCTTATTATCTTAGTGAACTTATTATTTTACCGTCACATCATCTCTGAGGTTTATAACGCTTAGCTCTGATACCATTTCTGTAACACCCCCAAATCCGGAGTCGGGGATCCGGGTTGTCACGAGTTCCATTTTCCATAATAACACTTAATCTTAATAAACAACCAACTATTGCGCACCGTGACCCCACAACATACACACACACCACAAGTTATAGTCTCAGAGATGAATACCGAAAATAACATAAGTCATTTTATTCCATAATTATAAACCATTACACTTTAAAAGGGTTTCTGAATAAATTTACATATTTTTTGCCATTAGTACAATTTATAATATACATAAGTTTGGTACATCAACAGTTGAAACCTAGCCTATTGGTAGTTCCTACCTCAACTACAGCGGCATTAACACCTACAGGAAACTGCGGAATTTTCCTATCTGCTTGCGAATTGAAAGCTTGGTCCTGTTCATCTTGTCTATCTGTTGTTGCGTGATGAAAGAAGAAAGCAAGGGTGAGCAACAAGCCCACCGAAATAATATGTATAATAATTAACAAAATATATGAGCATTCTCATAGTACTCATGAAGGTCTTGGTCAAGATGAAATGAACCAAGTTTGATATCTTAATGCGACGAAGTCACAAAATATTCAATATATATATACATATATACTTCTCAAAATCTTTAAAATCCTCGTCATGTATAATATACACAGAGTTCCAGTTTATAACTGTATAAAATATCGTTGCAAGGAGATCTCATATATCAAACCTCGTCTCAACGTTTTTCTGAAAATCTTTGTCGTGCATAAGATAATCATTAACTAGATATAAGTTGAAAAGATGAAGTTACAAGATACTCCAATATACTTATATCTTTTCCGAATACTACTCGAACTACCACCATTCAGGCTATAATCAGTTTCAAAAGTTCAACACATAGATGAGACTACAAGATAAGACTTGGATAGATTCAATCTTTGAAATATCATTTGAAAGAATAAAGTTACGAGATACTTCATTAGTCCCGATATATATATATATAGACACCTATATATATATATACATTTCATACGCTCTTCTGCTATGGAAGTATAAGCAGAGTTTTCATTCCCAAGAATTTTGGGAAGAAGAAACTTTGGCATAAACCTGATATCTTGCTGATCAGGCAAAGATACCAATTAAGACACCTTTTCTACTAATAGATGGATGAATTCCCCACTGGTCGTCACTCTGGCCACATTAGGACCTTATGCTGGACTGCCACTCAGCCACTTACGCTAAGATGGACTACTACTCAGCCACTTACACTTTGATGGACTCCCACTGAGCCCATGTTGCTTATGCCGACGCATTCCGATTGGGCTTACTTCCCGAATGTTGGGCAAGTAATCAAACTCTTTTATCAATATTTAAATAATATTCCCATAAGGATAATATTTATAAAAATAATTGAAATAGAAGTTTTAAAACTCATACTTGAAACGAATAATAAATAACAAAAGATATACTTATACGAAAGTACGATCTTTATTTGAATAATCGAATATAAGTTTGATTATTATTCAAAACTATTGAATATACCTTATTCGATTATTAGTTATAGAAAACTATATATATATTATACTCGGGAACATCGACTCCCGGTTTAGAAAAATGTTCACTTCCGGGTCCCCTATACTAAGGGTATACACAACTACTGCTTATCTCTAGCATAGGTATTATGGAGTTTATAAGCATTTGAATCAATAATGAAATATCAAGATTATGAAACAGGCATGCATATATATCATATCAACATGCTCCAATATATCGTAATATTTGCTAATAACAATCATGCACTTATCACAAGATAATGCATATACATATATACATCACAACAACAGTTATACGGGTAGAAAACTTGCCTGAGCGTTCCGGGGTAGACTTAAGCTTAGAGTGGGTCCGGTAACCTATGAACAACAACATAAGTCAGATTTAGACCACGATCGCTTAAAAAACTAGTCAAAACTCACTCATACCCTAACGGTCGCTTTCGGTCTCTTATATGCTTAACGATTTGCGTTAATCACTTGCGTACCCTCGGCTCCACCAATTTTAATAAATTAACCGTTACGAGTTCGACTCTTTCGTGAGTACTTTACCAACTGCCTAACCCACCTTACATAATTGTTTCGTAATCCAATTAGTCTTTTAAGGGCCTTAAACAAGGTTTCAAAGTTAAGCGAGGGGTAATGGTTCGCTCGCGAAACACCGTTACTTAAAACGGTCGTTTCTCCTAAACCGTATATCGGATCTAAGAGAACCACATATCAAAATGAAGCTTACGAAACGATCTAGTCAAACATGGCAAAGTTACAGATTGGTCAGTGATCTTTCTGTCCCAAACACTAAGAACAAGCAGTTGAATGAAAACGGATATTACGACGGCTATGTTTACGCGATTACCAATGTTTATACTACTCCAATTAACCACAAACCAACTCATAACCATCAATACCACCAAAATTCATCTAAAACTCACTACATCAGTCCATAACCTCAAGATTTTCCAACTCATTCAATCACAAACATGAGCTACTAACTATACTTAAGATTCATTAACCAATAACCAAGATTCATAACCCAAAATCACTACAAATCCAACCAAACTTTAAACAAACAAGAAACATGTTTCTCATAAACTATATCAATCAAAACCACTCCTAAATACTCAAAAGTAAAGCTAGGGTATGAGGTTTTACCTTCCTTGGTGAGTGATAAGTTCTTAGGAAGCCTTAAGGAGCCTTGATCTAACCTCCTACAAGCTTGATCTTTCAAAGAAATCAAGAACACAAAAATTAATTTCAAGAAAGTACTATTCACCATCTTCTTGAATGATTTATAGGAAATGCTAGGAAAGGATTTTGAAGCTAAGATTCCTAGGAAGTATGTAACTTAACTAGGAAAAACTAGGATAATTACCTCGTAAATTAGCAAGTGGAGGAGCTTGGACTTCCCTTTTGCTAAGAAAGAAGCCGAGAGCTTCATGAAGAAAAAGAGAGAGAAATACTTCTTGCTTGACTTTGAATAATTTGTGGTGGTTTTGTTAGCTTGATTAATTAAAATTTACCATTAAATAATGCTTGGAT
Source organism: Apium graveolens (assembly GCF_009905375.1). Lineage (NCBI taxonomy): Eukaryota > Viridiplantae > Streptophyta > Magnoliopsida > Apiales > Apiaceae > Apium > Apium graveolens. The sequence continues at coordinate 152,824,869 of NC_133650.1, forward strand.
AATAATCAACCAACCAAACAAATATACTTGTCGTGCTTATGTCATCTTCCTTATGTCATCCATTTGCCACATGTATTTGTCTTTTGGTTTGATGATGTCATAATACCTTGGATTCATGTACAAGCTTGTCTCTTGGTCGCGTATCTGTTTTACGGTTCGCTTAACTCTATTCTTGTTAATCGGTTGAGGGATCATATCTGGGATCTTGTTACTTGGGCTTCCCTGAACCTTTATTAATATCTTATATTCCTTTAATGATCCTCTTCTATAATCCTTAAATAAAATCATTTTAATTATGTTACCTTATACCTAATCCTTTCGGTATCTGGTGGATTTTCGGGAAAAATCAAAGTGTTCGAATTTGGATTATGACGATCTTTACATACACTCATTTACTTTATGGAATATTAATACGATCTTAGAATTTCCATAACAGTACTTCTATATAGCGTGGTCTGATAATTTTCTTAATCAGCATAGTCACCAAATGTTACTATTCATCAGTGTTTCAAAAATTTTCAAAAATTGGGGTTATTACAGTCTCCCCTCCTTAAAAGGATTTCGTCTCAGAATCAGATAGAAAATGGCCGGGGATACTTTTCTAGCATTGCACTTTCTAAATCTCAAGTCAATGTTCCCACATTGTGGTTTTACCACCAAACTCTGACTAGTTTGATAACCATCTTCCTAAGCACTTGTTCCCTTCACTGGTTGCTCCATATAGGTTAAGTCTGGTTGGAGGTTTACGTGTTCATAATCCCCTATGTGTCTCGCCTATGGATCACACTTCCTTAACATTGGTACTTGGAACTCATTGCGAACTTGTTGCAGGTTCGGGGGTAGGGCTATTTCATTTGATAACTTCCCAATATGGCTTAATATATCCAAGGGTCCAACAAATCGTGGGATTAGCTTTCCTTTCTTTCCGAACCTCATCCATCCTTTCCAAGGGAATACCTATAACAGCACTAGGTCCCCTACTTCATACTCTTTATCCTTTCGTGTCAAATCAGCATACTTCTTATGTCCATCTTGGGCTATTACCAGTCGTCCTCTTATTAGATCTATTATATCCTTGGTCCTTTGGACCACTGTTGGTCCGAGCATCTTGTGCTCTACAACTTCATCTTAACATAAGGGAGATTGACATTGTCTTCCCTCAAGGATCTCATAATGGGACATCTCGATATTGACATATGATCTATTTTCGTAAGAAAACTCAATCCGCATTAAGTGATCACTCCAAATTCTTTCAAGTCTGTTGCACAGACTCTCATCATAGCTTCTAGCATTATAACTTTTGCTTATCAATACCCACTCTTTTCTAGTTCGTAATCGTTACTATCTTCCATACCTGATATTATACTGGTTACACTTTTGCTCGATAGCTTTCTATAACCTTTTAAGAAACTGTGTCAACCTTAGTATCACGATCGCGTTAGATTCGGAATACCACTATACTGATACCACTTCATCTCTAGCTGCTCCCATCTTCCAAAATTTGATCAATCATATAGATATTAAAGAATTTATTGAGAGATCACTATGATCATGAACACTTGTTATATCGCATAGTTAGTACAGAAGGTGGCCAACCTCTAGTACTTGACAAGCAATTAAATAACATGTGGTATCCTACTAGGCTTCTATCACACAGATAGATAATCATTCGACAATACCTCCCCTTCTGGAAGGGTTGTTCTTCTCAGCTTATACAAAATGAAAAGGAGAGAAAAGAACGAATTTAAGAGCATTATATAAAAAAATACTGCCACAAAATATCTGGATTGGAATCTATTTTCTAAACTATAGAGGTTTATCACAGGAGAATGAAACATAAGTATCTATATCAATATCCAGTATTATCGCATCATAATTCACGTGCCTGAATATTTACTATTCCGTCCATCGTTCTATGGACCCATGCTCTTGCTCGAGCTTATAAACAATCACCTTTGAAACTCTCTCGACATCAAAAATCGAATATGGGATTTTATTCTAGACATCATCGTTACTTGAATTCTATGCTTGCACTGCAACCTTCCTCGTATAGTAATATGACTCTCTATTGATAAGAAGGAATAAATATTCAATAGGTAAATAATCGACTTAATTAATCTATCAATGATAACTTATACATCACCATGACCCGATTAGTGGTACTCAATCTTAATATCCATTACAATATAAATCTCACGGTTGTTATCATCTCATTATTCAAAAAATCATTGATGCATTACTATAGTCCACCACGGACCTACGGTAGTCATTCGTTTTCCATGAAATCTTAATATCTAACCATAATTATCATATCTAATTCTTCTAAGGAGGCAACATGATCACCGTTTATGATTCATGAAGAACACTCCTGAACTTGACGTACATATGACATGAAGTGAATAAAACTATAGAAGAGTTTCAATCAAAGCAATGATAGCAGGTTAACACCATTATTAACCATTACCTTCAATAGAAGACTTAACTCAAGGGTTTGTTTAGTCCTTTTTGAAACATGGTCCTGGCTTATCTCAAGACATGACCCTCTAAGATAGATAGCCCGCTCACGGAGATTACATGAATTAAATCTTTACCAAACTACTATTACGGTTGAGTATCACACAATCATCAGAAGGAATGTCAATCTTTCACACCATAATACAACCTTCATGGCTTTAACCATCATCACCGTATTCCCCTGGCACGAGCGCCTATAATTGATCTCTTACACTTAGAGTGTCGGCCACCTCATTGGCCTTTCCTGATAGTAATAGTTCCTTATAATCAATGTCTTTTGAACGATCTCCAACTAAATTTTCTACCTCATTTCCAATCGCTACTTGTGTGAAGATGTTTTTCTTAAGATCTGATGAGTAAAAAGAATATCATCATTTTTCCATAAGTTATTGCCTCGGTCTTTAGAGGTTAACATTGTCACGACTGACTCTCGATCTTACTTAGGACGTCTCTTATCTTGAGTCCTTCTTGTTTTTACCAATCTTGACCTTCATTGGTTCAATCTATACTTTCCCATGGTTTAACATGTGCCCCACTTGGCATTATTATTATTATGTCATATTTCCTTTATCAAAATTTATATTCTTAAGAACTTTGAATATTACCTTTCTCCTTGTAAAACCTCTAGGGTTATCCTTAAATCCTCCATCCCGTACTCCCTAGGTACATGGCATATCAAGATACCATTTACTAATACTAGAACCATTGTCTATATAGTTCTGAAAACTTTCTCCACTGATCTTTAAAGGTTGTTGTTTCCTTAGTCCTTCATTCCCTACTACCCAAACTCTTTATGTCCCTATTAAGGGTGAAATGCCAAACTTTATGCATTCCCCCCTATGGTTCATCTCAAAGATATCGAGGTTCTATCCTTAATTCCACCTTTAAAAAGGTACTTGCATCCTTCCATGGATAAATCAAGGCATATATCCTTGATAAGGGTATCTTATTCAATCATTCCCGCCTCGATAGTCTATACCTAATTTCATAATAGCATCCTCATTCAAACTGAGGTCAATCCATATGGCCTCCAAAAGATAACAACGGTTATCCGCTTTTCTTTCCTGATTTGGTAATGATAACATGGATATCTTGGAAGATATTGGTCGTGTTCAACGTGAACTTCCTCTTACTAAATCCTCATTTACTTTTGTTGTTTATCTCAACAGTCATCTCAATGTTGGGATATCTTTTATACTTGGTGTCTCCCTTTTGGGCATCAAGTCACATGTGTTACATACGCTTCATATTTTTGAAGGTTACTTCCCTCATCCAATTTCTTAATTTCTTGCTTTCCTGTCTCCTCAGTCCATCTGTATTCCCTTATTAATCCATCGATCTATCTCAGTGTTTCATCAAATACTTCCAACTTAAAGGGGATTAACATATATGTATCAGTTATGCCTTCAAACTTCGACTTTACCTCATGGTCAATCACCATCACCCTGATGATTACCACCTTCTTTTATCTTTATTGCTAGGGTTCCTTAGGATATCCGCATTCCTAACTCCCTTATCATTCCTCAACTTTATTTCCTTTATATCCCTTTCCTTTTCAGTCTTCTTATTTTCATTACTATTACAATCCTTTCATGGACCAACGTAGCGTAATTCTTGATTTCAAACATCCTGTCACTCTGGATTCGTGTCCTTCAAACGAACCTTGACGAATTTCACAACCTAGATTCATAATTCATTATACTCTTCCGCCTTTGGTCTAGCTCTAACTTTTATATGTTATCTCTCTATCTTCCTTAGCCTTCCACTAGCGGGTGGCCTCTCTCTTAGGAAGGTAAGTGGCAAAATATTCTTTTGCGCTTCATCGATCATATAAAATCTTAAATGATTCCTCTATTTCTTTTAGCCAGGCTCTTGTCTTGACTGGGTCAGATTGTTCCTTGGAACTCTGTAACACCCCCAGATCCGGGGTCGGGGATCCGGGTCGTCACGGTCTTTCTTTCCACAATATCACTTCACTTAATTAATAAATAACCTCATGCTGTGACCCCACACTAACACACACCACAACCCGTTATAGTCTCAGAGATGAAATTTAAATAAGTACAAGTCTTTGAATCCACAATTTAAAAGTTATTACAACCCAAAATGATTACTTGATAAATTTACAGTTAATTGCCATTATCTTCCACAAGTTATAATTATACATAATTGATTCTCAAAAGTAGATGGTCTGATCTACAATAGATCTACCTCTGCAGCTATAGCAGCTACAACATCAACGGGAAGACACATGACGCTTCCCACGCGCTTGCGCTGGGTCTGCTGGAGTCTGGCCATCTTTCCTAACTGTTGTTGTGTGATGAAGAAATAAAGCAAGGGTGAGCAGCAAGCCCACCAAAATAATATGTATAATGATTTACAATATATGAGCCTACTCATAATACTCATGAAAGTCTTGGTCAAAAGAAATGAACCAAGTTGATATCTTAATGCGATGAAGTCGCAAAATATTCAGTATATATATATACATATATACTTTTCAAAATATTGGAAGTCCTCTTCCATGCATAATACACACAGAATTCCAGTGTATAACTGTATAAAAATATCGTTGCAAGGTGATCTCATATATCTAACCTTGTCTCAACGTTTTTCTGAAAATCTTTGTCATGCATAAGATAATCATTTACTAGATATAAGTTTAAAAGATGAAGTTACAAAATACTCCAATATACTTATATCTTTTCCAAATACTACTTGAACTACCACCATTCAAGTTATAATTAGTTTCCAAAGTTCATCACATAGACGAGACTACAAGATAATACTTGAATAGATTCAACCTTTAAAATATCATCAAAATAAAATGAAGTTATGAGATACTTCATTTGATGCAAACATTATTTTGAAAACTTGACCCTGCCAACACTCAACAATCGCCCAACCGTAGCCTTTCTATCGAAGTGCTTTGGGTAGTGTTGCAGAAATATCCAATTGGATGATGAACTCATTACGGGAGTTTACCGCGCCAGGAAGACCACTTACGATGATCAGTCGTAGTAGTACAACCCCACCATTTTCTACATGTAGAGGAGAACCTGTCGGATTTACTTGTCAACCGAACACTGAACTCCTAAGGAATGGACCGCCTTAGCGGAACTTCCAGGCCATTTGGGCCAATATAATAAGGCTGGGCCGACGCTACTCGACCACTTACGCCACTCCTAGTTCAGATGAAATCCATGACTCTGAAACGTAAAGCTCGTTTCCCCCTTTCCCCAAGTAGAAACTTGTTGATACGGCTCCACCAAGAAGTCGTACCTAGTTGGAAAGGAAAACTCATCGATATTTCCCAGGCGATGCCTGTTAATGGATTAACTTGTTCCAAGAATTTTACTTCCCGAATATTGGGTAAGTAATCAAAAACTCTTTTACCAAGACAGCAACCTTGTTGCGAATATAAAACACACCACCGAGCCGGATCCCCCAGGTTTTGAGCGAGTATTTAAATCCCCTTTTTAAAAGGAAGATCTTAAATATAAAAATAGTTTTGGGATCCGCTCTAACTTTTGAAAATCATTTTAAAGACTCGAAAACACTTTAAAGAGTGTTTGGAGTAAAACTGATTTAATGAAGTAAATCAGTCCCCAGAATATTTAGAAAATGTCTGAATATTATTATTTAAATAATATTCCCATAAAAATAATCTTTATAAAATAATTGAAGTAGAAGTATTAAAACTTATACTTGAAATGAATAGCAAATAATCAAAGATATACTTATACGAAAGTAATATCTTTATTTGAATAATCAAAAATAAGTTTGATTATCGACACCTTATTCTTTAATAAATTAAAGAATATATCTCAGCAAATAATCGGAGTCATAGATCCTCAAATGAATATTCAAATAATATTCAATAAATAAAATAAGCTGAGTCATAATACCTCGAATGAATATTATAAATAATATTCATTAAATAAAATAAAGGAGTCATACATCCTCAAATGAATATTCAAATAATATTCAATAAATAATGTAAAGGAGTCATACGCCTTCGAATAATATTTGAAATAATATTCAATAATAAAATAAAGTTAAAGTTATCGAATAAACCTTATTCGATTAATAGTTTTAAAAACTATATCCATATATATATATATATAAATATATATATATATATATATATATATATATATATACTCGGGAACATCGACTCCCGGTTTAGAAATATGTTCACCTTTTATCCCCTATACTAAGGGTATACGCAACTACTTGCTTATTTCTAGCATAGGTATTATGCAACTATAAGCATTGAAATCAACAGATAGATAACCAGATTACGAAACAGACATGCATATATACCATATTAGCATGCTCCAATATATCGCAAAATTTGCTAATAACAATCATGCAATATCACAAGATAATGCATATACATATATTTACATCACAACAACAGTATAACGGGTAGAAAACTTGCCTGAGCGACTGGGGTTACGAATGGCTCGGGACGAGTCTGGTAACCTATAAACAACAAGTAAGTTGGAATTAAACCAAAATCACTTGTAAATCTATACTTTAACTAACTTAGACTCTAACGCTTGTTTTGCGCTCACTGATTCGCTTAAGCCACTCGGGTACCCTCGGCTCCACCATTTTTAATAATTTAACCTTTACGAGTTTTAAAGCGATTCCTTCGCGAGTGTCTTACCAACTGCCTAACACACTTACCATAAATGTTTCATACATTAATTAACCCTTTTTGGTCTTTAATCTATGTTTCAAAGTAAGGCGAGGGAAAAAGTTTCGTTCGCGAAACGCCGTTACTTGAAACGGTCGTTTCTCCTAAACCGTGCATCGGAATCGAACGAACTACATATCAAAACGAAGCTCGTAACATGAGCTATCTAATCATGGCAGTGGTCATAATCTAGCAGGGGGTTCTCGGGTCCTAATGTTATGCACAAAAACAGTCTAAAGAAAATCGGACGTTACGACGGCTATGTTTACGCGTTTTCCCAATTTTAAACCATTCAATACCAACCACAAATCAACCCCAAATCAATCATACAACCAATATCCCTCCAAACCACATCATAACAGCCCCAACAAATCCACATTAACCATTTATACCTATTCCTCACATGAACTAAAAGCTTTACTTAGGTTCTTTAACTAATTACCAAGATTTACAACTCCAACAATGCAACAAAACCAACTAATCTCTACAAACTCAACCAAACTTCAACCAATCAAGCATCATGCTTCACATATGCTATATCAAACACATTCAATACTAATTACTCAAAACTAAAGCTAGGGTTTGTAGTTTATACCTTCCTTGGAGAGTGGAGAATCAAGAGAATGGCTTGGAATCACCTTTAAAGCCCTTATCCAAGCTTAATCTAAACAAAACTTCAAGAACACAAATTTTAGTTCTTGAAAACACTATTCACCATCTTCTTTCATGATTTATAGAAAAAGATTGGCTTGGAATTAGGAGCTTAAACTTATAGGAAGTATGTAACTATCCATGGGGAAGCTTAGATAATTACCTTGCTAAATAGTAAGTGGAGGAGCTTGGACTTCCATTTTTTAAGAAAAAACCCGAGAGCTTGAAGAAGAAGAAGAGATATTTTTGTGTTTTGCTTGGTGAAATGAAATGATTTGCTTGGTTGGTTGATTTTTGTTGTTTGCTTTAGTGAATTACCTAGTTGCCCTTGGTTTTTGTGTGGTTAAAAAGTCACCACATCTCCTTCCTTCCTTGTCATGCCTATGTCATCCTCATGATGTCATTCTCCCTTCCTTGTCCTCTTTCTATTGTTTGGATGACATCATTCCCACTAATCCCTTTGATTAACTTCCTAATCGTTTGCCTAATGACCGCTGATCTGTTATACGGTTCGCTTAACTTTCATTTTCGTTTATCGTTTGAGGGATCATACCCGGGATCTTATTACTTAGGTTCCCTTAACCTTTCTCAATATATTATATCCCTTTTATGATCCTCTCCTATAATCCTTTTATTTAAATCCTTTTTATCCTGTTACCTTATACTCAATTCTCTCCGTATCTTGTGGATTTCCGGGAAAAACCAAAGTGTTCGGAATTGGATTCTGACGATCTTTACATACACTTATATACTTCATAGAGTACTAATAATATCCCATAAGATCAATATCAGAACCCCTACATTGCGTGGCATGAAAAGTTTTCTCGTTCAGCAAAAACACTATTCATAAGGGTTTCAAAATTTCTCAAAAAAATTGGGGTTATTACAGTCTCCCCTCCTTAAAAGGATTCCGTCCCGGAATCGGATGGAAATAAATAGGGATACTTTCTTAGTATTGCACTTTCTAACTCTCAAGTCAATTTTCCCACATTGTGGTTCTACCATCAAACTCTTACTAGTTTGATAACCCTTCTCCTAAGCACTCGTTCCTTTTCACTCTATAACCCTTCCTGGTTGCTCCATATAGGTTACGTCGGGTTGCATATCTATGCGCTCATATGCCCCTATTTATCTGGCATCTGAATTACACTTCCTTAACATTGATACGTGAAACGCGTTATGACTAGCTACATGTTCTGGGTTAGGGCTAGCTCATATGCTAACTTCCCAAACGTCTTAATATATCCAAGGGTCCAACAAATTGTAGACTTAGCTTTCCTTTCTTTCCGAACCTCATCAATCCTTTCCAAGGGATACCTATAACATTACTAGGTCCCCTATTTCATACTCTTTATCCTTTCGTGTCAAATCAACATACTTATCATGACCATCTTGGGCTACTACCAGCCGTCCTCTGATTAGATCTATCATATCCTTGGTCCTTTGGACTACTGCGGGTCCGAGCATCTTGCGCTCTACAACTTCATCCTAACATAAGGGAGATCGACATTGTCTTCCCTCAATGATCTCATAAGGCGACATCTCGATAATGACATATGATCTATTGTCGTAAGATAACTCAATCCGAATTAAGTGATCATTCCAAATTCTTTCAAGTCTATTACACAGACTCTCATTATTGCTTTTAACATTAGAGCTTCTGCTTCTCAATACCCATTCTTTTCCAGTTCGTAATCGCTACTACCTTCCGTTCCTAATATTATACTGGTTATACTTTTGCTCGTTAGCATTCTATAACCTTTTAATAACCACGTCAACCTTAGTATCACGAATGTGTTCCCATTCCGCATACTACCACCACTTTATTACTCCTTTTTCAGTTGCTTCTATTTTCCAAAATTTGATCAATCAAATAGAAGTAAAGGAATTTGTTGAGAGATCACTAAGATCATGAACACTTGTTATATCGCATAGTTAGTACAGAAGGTGGCCAGCCTTTAGTACTTGACAAGCAATTAAACAATAGCTGGTATCCTACTAGGCTTCTATCACACAGATAGATAGTCATTCGGCAATACCTCCCCTTTCTGGAAGGGTTGTTCTTCTCAGCTTACATGAAATGAAAAGAAGAGAAAAGAACGAACTGAAGAGAATTGTATATATGAAAAAAAATATACTGCCACAAAATATCTGGCTTGGAATCTACCTCTGAACTATAGAGGTTTGTCATAGGAGAACAAAACATATATGTATTTATATCAACATCAAGTATTATAGCATCGTATTTCACGTGCCTAAATATTTTCGTTATCCCGTCCATCATTCTATGGACCCATGCTCTTCCTCGAGCTTATACACAATTACCTTTGAAACTCCCTCGACATCGAAAATCGAATCTGGGATCTCATTCTAGACATCATCGTTACTCGAATTCTATGCTTGCACCGCAACCTTCCTCGTATAATAATACGACTCTCTATTGATAAGAAAGAATAATAATTCACTATGTAGATACTCTACTTAATTAGTCTATTAATGATGACTTATACACTACCACGACCCGATTAGTGGTACTCAATCTCAACACCCATTCCAATACAACTCTCACGGTTGTAATCAGCTCAATACTCGCAGAATCATTGCTGCCTCACTATGGTCCACCACTGACCTACTGTCGTCATTCATTTTCCATGAAGTCTTAATAGCTAACCATACGGAGTCCATACAGGTCGTATCTAATTCTCCTAAGAAATTAACATAACCACCAATCACAATTCATGAAGAACACTCGTGATCCTGACATACATACATGACATGAAGCAAATAAAAGTGCAGAAGAGTTTCAATCGAAGCAACGATAGCAGGTTAATACCATTCTTAATCATACGCCCTAAATAGAAGAATTAACTCAAGGGTTCATCTAGTCCTTTTTGAAACATGGTTCTGGCTTATCTCAAGATAGGACCTTATAAGATAGATAGCCCGTTCATGGCGATTACACGAATTCAACCTTTGCCAATTACTATTACGGTTGGGTATTGCACAGTCATCAGAAGGAATGTCAATCTTCCAAACCATAATACAATCTGCATAGCTTTGACCATCATCATTGTATTCCTTTGGCACAAGCGCCTATAATTATCCTCTTACCTTTAAAGTGTCGGCCACCTCTTTGGCCTTTCCTGATAGTAAAATTTCCTTACAGTCAATGTCATTTTAACCACCTCCAAATAAATTTTTCCACCTTATTTCAATCACTGCTTATGTGAAGATGTTTTCCTTAAAATCTGATGAGTAAAAAAAAAAAATCACCATTTTTCCATAAGTTATTGCCTCAGTCTTTAGAGGTTAATCACTGTCATGACTGACTCTCAATCATAATTAGAACATCCTTTATCTTAAGTCCTAATTGCCCTGAACAATTTTGACCATTATTGGTTCGATCCATACCTTCTCGTGGTTTAACACGTGCCTCACTTGGCATCATTATAATTACGTCATATTTCCTTTATCACCATTTCCATTCTTGAGAATTTTGAATATTACCTTTCTCATTGCAAAACCTCTAAGGTTATCCTTGAATCGTTCCTCCTGTATTCCCTAGATACAGGGCATATCACCATACCCTATACTAATACTAGAACCATTATCTATATGTTTCTGAAAAATTTTCTCCACTGATACTTAAAGGTCATCATTACCTTAATATTTTCCAATTCATACTGTCAAAACTCATACTATCCCTATTAAGGGTGAAATGCCAACCTTCATGCATTCCCCCTATGGTTCATCTCAAGTTATCGAAGTTATATCCTTAATTCCACCTTTAAAAGGTACCTGCATCCTTCCATGGATAAATCAAGTCATATATCCTTGATAGATTATCTTATTCATCATTCCCACCTCGATAGTCTATACCTAACTTCATAATAGCATCCTTATTCAAATTGAGGTCAATCCATATGGCCTTCAAAAGATAACAATGGTTATCTGCTTTTCTTTCCTGATTTGGTAATGATAACATGGATGTTCTGGAAGATATTGGTCATGTTCAACGTGAACTTCTTTTTTAATAATTCCTTATTTACTTTTGCTGTTTATCTCAACAGTCATCTCAATGTTGGGATATCTCTCATACCCGGCGTCTCCCTTTCTGGGTATCAAGCCACCGGTCTTACACTTCACATTCGTGAAGGTCACTTCCTTCATCCAATTTTCCTAATTTCTTACTTCCTTGTCTCCTCAGTCTATCCGCGTCTCATATTTATCCTTCGAATTATCTCAAGGTTTCCTCGAATCTTCCCAACTTACAGGGGATAAAATATATGTATCTCTTATACCTTCAACCATCAATTTAACTCATGGTGAATCACTCTCATCCGGACGATTACATACTTTTCTATTTCTATTTCTACGAGTCTTTAGGGTTTCCTCATACCCAACTCCCTTATCATTCCCCAAACTCTCTTGCCTTTATATTCCTTTCTCTTATCGTTATTTCATGAACCAACACAACATAAGCATTGATTTCAAACATCCCGTCATTCTGGATTCGTGTCTTCAGAACGAATCTTGATAACTTTTACAACTTAGATTCATAATTCATCATACTCGTCTGCCTTTGTTCTGGCTCTTAAGCTTTTACACTATCTCCATAACCTTGGGAAGTACTTTCCTGAAAACAATTGACTGAACTTAAATCAGTTTATTATAATCTCTTGCTCCGTGCCTTCCTTGGCCTTTCACCAGCGGGTGGTCTCTCTCTTAGGAGGGTAAGTGACAAAACAGTCTTTTGTGGTTCGTCAATCATTTAGAATCTCAAATGATTCATCTATTTCCTTTAGCCAGGCTCTTGCCTCGACTGGGTCACCTTGTTCCTTGGAACTCTGAGAGCTTAGCGACTTAAAGGTCATGAAAGAATTTCTCACCGCACTGTCTCCTCAGGGTGGTGGTTGGGGATAATAGTCTAAGTTCTTTTTAGACAGGTCCATGAATTGCCGTATAGGAGTACCGTCTCGGGTCTCCTTTCCTTACTCGACTTTCTATTTCCTTAGTATGAAATGTTTCATCCTACTCCCCATAATTGGGGTCATCTTTTAATTTAAAATCCTCATTTTCCACTCCATTATGTCATGGGTTCCTTCTATCTTGATGGCGACCTCCCTGACTATCACGTTCAGGGTTTGCTCTAAATCTTATTCCTCAAACTAGCTTTCGTCTAAGATCTCATCCTTACGCTCTTGAACTTTCGGAGCCCAAATTCTATAGGAATGCCTCATTATTCCCTTATCATCTTTCTCGATATTAACCTCTTATCTATTTGTTGGCTCTCTGCCTTCATTCATAACTTTTTCTGGCACAATATGATCTTTTCCAATAATTCGGGCTGTATTGCTATCTCAAACAGCTTTTCGGTACCGGCTCCGGTTACCTTCACTACTATTTCCATTTTCTCAAAATCTCTTATAAACTCTCCAAAAGACATTATCATCTTGAGTCTCTCCTTTTTACTAAGGGCATCAGCCACCATATTGGCTTACCCCGAATGATAAAGAATCTGCCAATCATAATTCTTGATTAGCTCTAACCGCCTCCTCTAGCGTATGTTGAGCTCTTTCTACGTAAGAATGTACTAGAGCACTTATGGCTTAGGTAATTCTCGCACTTCTCTCCATACAAGTAGTGCCTCCAATCTTTAGGGTAAAACTATTGCCACGAGCCTAAGCTCATGGGCGGTGATATCAAATTTCATATTACCTTAATTGTCTTGACGCAGACGCGATTATCTTGCTGTGCTAAGAAGCACCCTAATTCCTTATGCGAAGCGTCACTTACAAATCACAAAATCTCCTTTTTTCCATCCGGCAATGCCAGCATAGGGGCCATCACCAACCTCTGCTTCAGTTCTTGAAAGCTGTTCTCGCATTTCTCTGTCCATTCGAACTTCTCAGTCTTACGAGTAAGCCGCGTTAAAGAGGCTACTATCTTTACAACTTGAACGAACCTCCGGTAGTGACCGGCCAATCCTACCTCTGGTAGTCGACCAAACCATGGTCATCAATTCATCAGTGGTCCTTTATCCAATCCTGTCAGGATCCTCCATGGGGTCCTTCTCAACAACTATCCCTACTAGGACAACATCCTCAATATCAACACCATCCGGTCCTGCATTAGGACACTCTATCGGATCCACAATCTGATCTCCAATAACTAATAAAACATCATCGCGTTGATATTCCTCAACTTCAGGGTTCGGAGTCCCGCTACCATATACGATAACGAACTACGCTCCTATCACGATATTTATAAGGGTTCCCATAAGGGTTTTAACCATCAGTACTACGTTAGGTAGCCCGACTATGAACTTGGCAAGAGTTCTTATTATCTTAGTGAACTTATTATCTTAACGTCCCATCATCTCTGAGGTTTATAACGCTTAGCTCTGATACCATTTCTGTAACACCCCCAGATCCGGGGTCGGGGATCCGGGTCGTCACGGTCTTTCTTTCCACAATATCACTTCACTTAATTAATAAATAACCTCATGCTGTGACCCCACACTAACACACACCACAACCCGTTATAGTCTCAGAGATGAAATTTAAATAAGTACAAGTCTTTGAATCCACAATTTAAAAGTTATTACAACCCAAAATGATTACTTGATAAATTTACAGTTAATTGCCATTATCTTCCACAAGTTATAATTATACATAATTGATTCTCAAAAGTAGATGGTCTGATCTACAATAGATCTACCTCTGCAGCTATAGCAGCTACAACATCAACGGGAAGACACAGGACGCTTCCCACGCGCTTGCGCTGGGTCTGCTGGAGTCTGGCCATCTTTCCTAACTGTTGTTGTGTGATGAAGAAATAAAGCAAGGGTGAGCAGCAAGCCCACCAAAATAATATGTATAATGATTTACAATATATGAGCCTACTCATAATACTCATGAAAGTCTTGGTCAAAAGAAATGAACCAAGTTGATATCTTAATGCGATGAAGTCGCAAAATATTCAGTATATATATATATACATATATACTTTTCAAAATATTGGAAGTCCTCTTCCATGCATAATACACACAGAATTCCAGTGTATAACTGTATAAAAATATCGTTGCAAGGTGATCTCATATATCTAACCTTGTCTCAACGTTTTTCTGAAAATCTTTGTCATGCATAAGATAATCATTTACTAGATATAAGTTTAAAAGATGAAGTTACAAAATACTCCAATATACTTATATCTTTTCCAAATACTACTTGAACTACCACCATTCAAGTTATAATTAGTTTCCAAAGTTCATCACATAGACGAGACTACAAGATAATACTTGAATAGATTCAACCTTTAAAATATCATCAAAATAAAATGAAGTTATGAGATACTTCATTTGATGCAAACATTATTTTGAAAACTTGACCCTGCCAACACTCAACAATCGCCCAACCGTAGCCTTTCTATCGAAGTGCTTTGGGTAGTGTTGCAGAAATATCCAATTGGATGATGAACTCATTACGGGAGTTTACCGCGCCAGGAAGACCACTTACGATGATCAGTCGTAGTAGTACAACCCCACCATTTTCTACATGTAGAGGAGAACCTGTCGGATTTACTTATCAACCGAACACTGAACTCCTAAGGAATGGACCGCCTTAGCGGAACTTCCAGGCCATTTGGGCCAATATAATAAGGCTGGGCCGGCGCTACTCGACTACTTACGCCACTCCTAGTTCAGATGAAATCCATGACTCTGAAACGTAAAGCTCGTTTCCCCCTTTCCCCAAGTAGAAACTTGTTGATACGGCTCCACCAAGAAGTCGTACCTAGTTGGAAAGGAAAACTCACCGATATTTCCCAGGCGATGCCTGTTAATGGATTAACTTGTTCCAAGAATTTTACTTCCCGAATATTGGGTAAGTAATCAAAAACTCTTTTACCAAGACAGCAACCTTGTTGCGAATATAAAACACACCACCGAGCCGGATCCCCCAGGTTTTGAGCGAGTATTTAAATCCCCTTTTTAAAAGGAAGATCTTAAATATAAAAATAGTTTTGGGATCCGCTCTAACTTTTGAAAATCATTTTAAAGACTCGAAAACACTTTAAAGAGTGTTTGGAGTAAAACTGATTTAATGAAGTAAATCAGTCCCCAGAATATTTAGAAAATGTCTGAATATTATTATTTAAATAATATTCCCATAAAAATAATCTTTATAAAATAATTGAAGTAGAAGTATTAAAACTTATACTTGAAATGAATAGCAAATAATCAAAGATATACTTATACGAAAGTAATATCTTTATTTGAATAATCAAAAATAAGTTTGATTATCGACACCTTATTCTTTAATAAATTAAAGAATATATCTCAGCAAATAATCGGAGTCATAGATCCTCAAATGAATATTCAAATAATATTCAATAAATAAAATAAGCTGAGTCATAATACCTCGAATGAATATTATAAATAATATTCATTAAATAAAATAAAGGAGTCATACATCCTCAAATGAATATTCAAATAATATTCAATAAATAATGTAAAGGAGTCATACGCCTTCGAATAATATTTGAAATAATATTCAATAATAAAATAAAGTTAAAGTTATCGAATAAACCTTATTCGATTAATAGTTTTAAAAACTATATCCATATATATATATATATATAAATATATATATATATATATACTCGGGAACATCGACTCCCGGTTTAGAAATATGTTCACCTTTTATCCCCTATACTAAGGGTATACGCAACTACTTGCTTATTTCTAGCATAGGTATTATGCAACTATAAGCATTGAAATCAACAGATAGATAACCAGATTACGAAACAGACATGCATATATACCATATTAGCATGCTCCAATATATCGCAAAATTTGCTAATAACAATCATGCAATATCACAAGATAATGCATATACATATATTTACATCACAACAACAGTATAACGGGTAGAAAACTTGCCTGAGCGACTGGGGTTACGAATGGCTCGGGACGAGTCTGGTAACCTATAAACAACAAGTAAGTTGGAATTAAACCAAAATCACTTGTAAATCTATACTTTAACTAACTTAGACTCTAACGCTTGTTTTGCGCTCACTGATTCGCTTAAGCCACTCGGGTACCCTCGGCTCCACCATTTTTAATAATTTAACCTTTACGAGTTTTAAAGCGATTCCTTCGCGAGTGTCTTACCAACTGCCTAACACACTTACCATAAATGTTTCATACATTAATTAACCCTTTTTGGTCTTTAATCTATGTTTCAAAGTAAGGCGAGGGAAAAAGTTTCGTTCGCGAAACGCCGTTACTTGAAACGGTCGTTTCTCCTAAACCGTGCATCGGAATCGAACGAACTACATATCAAAACGAAGCTCGTAACATGAGCTATCTAATCATGGCAGTGGTCATAATCTAGCAGGGGGTTCTCGGGTCCTAATGTTATGCACAAAAACAGTCTAAAGAAAATCGGACGTTACGACGGCTATATTTACGCGTTTTCCCAATTTTAAACCATTCAATACCAACCACAAATCAACCCCAAATCAATCATACAACCAATATCCCTCCAAACCACATCATAACAGCCCCAACAAATCCACATTAACCATTTATACCTATTCCTCACATGAACTAAAAGCTTTACTTAGGTTCTTTAACTAATTACCAAGATTTACAACTCCAACAATGCAACAAAACCAACTAATCTCTACAAACTCAACCAAACTTCAACCAATCAAGCATCATGCTTCACATATGCTATATCAAACACATTCAATACTAATTACTCAAAACTAAAGCTAGGGTTTGTAGTTTATACCTTCCTTGGAGAGTGGAGAATCAAGAGAATGGCTTGGAATCACCTTTAAAGCCCTTATCCAAGCTTAATCTAAACAAAACTTCAAGAACACAAATTTTAGTTCTTGAAAACACTATTCACCATCTTCTTTCATGATTTATAGAAAAAGATTGGCTTGGAATTAGGAGCTTAAACTTATAGGAAGTATGTAACTATCCATGGGGAAGCTTAGATAATTACCTTGCTAAATAGTAAGTGGAGGAGCTTGGACTTCCATTTTTTAAGAAAAAACCCGAGAGCTTGAAGAAGAAGAAGAGATATTTTTGTGTTTTGCTTGGTGAAATGAAATGATTTGCTTGGTTGGTTGATTTTTGTTGTTTGCTTTAGTGAATTACCTAGTTGCCCTTGGTTTTTGTGTGGTTAAAAAGTCACCACATCTCCTTCCTTCCTTGTCATGCCTATGTCATCCTCATGATGTCATTCTCCCTTCCTTGTCCTCTTTCTATTGGTTGGATGACATCATTCCCACTAATCCCTTTGATTAACTTCCTAATCGTTTGCCTAATGACCGCTGATCTGTTATACGGTTCGCTTAACTTTCGTTTTCGTTTATCGTTTGAGGGATCATACCCGGGATCTTATTACTTAGGTTCCCTTAACCTTTCTCAATATATTATATCCCTTTTATGATCCTCTCCTATAATCCTTTTATTTAAATCCTTTTTATCCTGTTACCTTATACTCAATTCTCTCCGTATCTTGTGGATTTCCGGGAAAAACCAAAGTGTTCGGAATTGGATTCTGACGATCTTTACATACACTTATATACTTCATAGAGTACTAATAATATCCCATAAGATCAATATCAGAACCCCTACATAGCGTGGCATGAAAAGTTTTCTCGTTCAGCAAAAACACTATTCATATGGGTTTCAAAATTTCTCAAAAAAATTGGGGTTATTACAAACTCTGAGAGCTTAGCAACTGAAAGTCCTGAAAGAAATTCCCATCGCATTGTTTCCTCAGGGTGGTGGTTGGGGATAAAAGTATATGTTTTGTTTAGGCAGGTCCATGAATTGCTTCATAGGAGTACCATCCTAGTTCTCCCTATCTTGCTCAACTTCTATTTTCTCAGTATGAAATGTTTCATCCTTCTCCCATAATTGGGGTTATCTTATACGTTAAAATCCTTGTTTTCCACTTCAATATGTTATGGGTTCCTTTTTTCTTGATGGCGCCCTCCCTGACCATCACATTCAGGGTTTGCCCTAAATCTTATTCCTTGAACTATGGATTTTATCTAAGATCCAGTCCTTAAGCTCTTAAACGTTTGGAACCCAAATTCTGTAGGAATACCTCATTATTCCCTTATCATCTTTCTCGGTATTAATCTCTTCTCCAGTCATCGGTTCTCTGCCTTCATTCATCACTTTTTCTTGGTATAATATGATCTTTTCCCATAATTTGGGCTGCATTACAATCTCAAACAACCTTTCAGTACCGGCTCCGGTTACCTTCAATTCTATTTCCATTTTCTCGTAATCTTTTATCTACTCTTCCGAAGACATTATCATCTTTAGTCTCTCCTTTCTACCAAGGGCGTCAACCACGACATTGGCTTTACCTGGATGATAAATAATCTCATAATCATAATCCTTGATTAGCTCTAACCACCTCCTCTGGCACATGTTGAGCTCTTTCTGCGTAAAAATATACTTGAGCTCTTGGGGTTTGCGTAAACCTCGCACTTCTCTCCATACAAGTAGTGCCTCCAATCTGTAGGGTAAACTATTTCCGTGAGCTCAAGATCATGGGGGGATATCGAATTTTATATTCCCTTAATTGTCTTGACGCGTACATGATTACCTTGCCGTGCTGTATAAAAATGCACCTTAATTCCTTGTGCGAAGCGTCAATACAAATCACAAAATCTCCTCTTCCATACAGCAATGCCAACACAGGGGCCGTCACCAATCTTTGCTTTAGTTCTTGAAAGTTGTTCTCGCATTTCTCGGTCCATTCGAACTTCTCAGTCTTACGAGTAAGCCGCGTTAAAGGGGCTGCTATCTTTGCAAACTTGAACGAACCTACGTTAATAACTAGCCAATCCTACCTCTGGTAATCACCCTGACTATGGTCATCAATTCCTCAGCGATCATTTCTTCATTCTTGTTAGGATCCTCCATGGGATTCTCTTCAACAACAATCCCTTTTTGGATAACATCCTCAACCGCTACATCCTTAATATGAACATCATATGGTTCCTCGTTAGGGTGCTCCATTGGATCCACAATCTGATCCCCAATATGTAGTAAAACATCATCGTGTTATTGCTCTTGAACTTCAGGGTTCGGAGCTCCGCTACCTTATACGATAACGATCTATGTTACTATCACGATATTCATAAGGTTTCCCGTAAGGGTTTTTAACTGTCAGTACTACGCTAGGTAGTCTGACTATGAACTTGGAAAGAGTTCTTATTATCTTAGTGAACTTATATTTTAACGTCACATCATCTCTGAGGTATATAATGCTTAGCTCTGATACCATTTCTGTAACACCCCCAAATCCGGGGTCGGGGATCCGGGTTGTCACGAGTTCCATTTTCCTTAATAACACTTAATCTTAATAAACAACCAACTATTGCACACTGTGACCCCACAACATACACACACACCACAAGTTATAGTCTCAGAGATGAATACCAAAAATAACACAAGTCATTTTATTCCACAATTAAAAACCATTACACCTTAAAAGGATTTCTGAATAAATTTACATATTCTTTTCCATTAGTAGAATTCATAATATACATAAGTCTGGTACATCAACAGTTGAAACCTAGCCTATTGGTAGTTCCTACCTCAGCTACAGAGGCATCAACGCCTACAGGAAACTGCGGAACGTTTCCTATCCGCTTGCGAATTGGGAGCTTGGTCCTATTCATCTTGTCTATCTGTTGTTGTGTGATGAAAGAAGAGAGCAAGGGTGAGCAACAAGCCCACCGAAATAATATGTATAATAATTAACAATATATGAGCATTCTCATAGTACTCATGAAAGTCTTGGTCTAGAAGAAATGAACCAAGTTTGATATCTTAATGCGACGAAGTCGCAAAATATTCAGTATATACATATATACTTCTCAAAATCTTTAAAATCCTTTGTCATGTATAATATACACAGAGTTCCAGTTTATAACTGTATAAAATATCGTTACAAGGTGATCTCATATATCTAACCTCGTCTCAACGTTTTTTTGAAAATCTTTGTCGTGCATAAGATAATCATTAACTAGATATAAGTTGAAAAGATAAAGTTACAAGATACTCCAATATACTTATATCTTTTCTGAATACTACTCGAACTACCACTGTTCAGGCTATAATCAGTTTCAAAAGATTATCACATATATGAGACTACAAGATAGGACTTGGATAGATTCAATCTTTGAAATATCATTTGAAAGAATGAAGTTACGAGATACTTCATTAGTCCCGATATATATATATACACCTATATATATATTTCATACACTCTTCTGCTATGGAAGTATAAGTAGAGTTGTCATTCCCAAGAATTTTGGAAAGAAGAAACTTTGGCATAAACCTGATATCTTACTGATCAGGAAAAGATACCAATTAAGACACTTTTTCTACTAGTAGATGGATGAATTCCCCACTGGTCATCACCCTGGCCGCATTAGGACCTTATGCTAGACTGCCACTCAGCCACTTACACTTAGATGGACTGCCACTCAACCACTTATACTTTGATGGACTCCCACTGAGCCCATGTTGATTATGCCGACGCATTCCGATTGGGCTTACTTACCGAATGTTGGGAAAGTAATCAAACTCTTTTATCAAGTTAGCAACTTTGTTGGTCCAAAAATACACCACTGATCCGGATCCCTTAGGTTTTGAGCGAGTATTTAAATCCCCTTCGAAAGGAACATCTGAAATCTGAAAATGAGTTTTGGGATCCGCTCTAACTTTTAAAATCATTTTGAAGACTCGAAAATATTTTAAAGAATATTTAGAGTAATGATGATTTAATAAAATAATTCAGTCCTGATATATTAGAAAATATCGGAATATTATTATTTAAATAATATTCCCATAAGGATAATACTTATAAAAATAATTGAAGTAGAAGTTTTAAAACTCATACTTGAAACGAATAATAAATAACAAAAGATATACTTATACGAAAGTACGATCTTTATTTGAATAATCGAAAATAAGTTTGATTATTATTTAAAACTATCGAATATACCTTATTCGATTAATATTTATAGAAAACTATATATATATATATATATAAATATATAAATATTATACTCGGGAACATCGACTCCCGGTTTAGAAAAATGTTCACCTCCGGGTCCCCTATACTAAGGGTATACGCAACTACTGCTTATCTCTAGCATAGGTATTATGCAGTTTATAAGCATTTGAATCAACAATGAGATATCAAGATTACGAAATAGGCATGCATATATATCATATCAACATACTCCAATATATCGCAAGATTTTCTAATAACAATCATGCACTTATCACAAGATAATGCATATACATATATACATCACAACAATAGTTATACGAGTAGAAAACTTGCCTGAGCATTCCGGGGTAGGCTTAAGCTTAGAGTGGGTCCGGTAACCTCTGAACAACAACATAAGGCAGATTTAGACCATGGTCTCTTAAGAAACTAGTCAAAACTCACTCGTACCTAACGGTCGCTTATACGCTTAACGATTTAATAAATTAACCGTTACGGATTTTGAGGTGACTCTTTTACGAGTACTTTACCAACTGCCTAACCCACCTTACATAATTGTTTCGTAATCCAATTAGTCTTTTAAGGACCTTAAACAAGGTTTCAAAGTTAAGAGAGGGGTAATGGTTCGCTCGCGAAACGCCATTACTTAAAACAGTCGTTTCTCATAAACCGTACATCGGATCTAAGCGAACCACATATCAAAACGAAGCTTATGACACGATCTAGATAAAAATGGCAAAGTTACAGATTGGTCAGTGAGATTTCTGTTCCGAACACTAAGAACAAGCAGTTGAATGAAAACGGACATTACGACGGCTATGTTTACGCTATTACCAATGTTTATACTACTCCAATTAACCACACACCAACTCATAACCATCAATACAACCAAAATTCATCGAAACCTCACCACATCAGTCCATAACCTCAAGAGTTTCCAACTCATTCAATCACAAACATGAGCTACTAACTATACTTAAGATTCATGAACCAATAACCAAGATTCATAACCCAAAATCACTACAAATCCAACCAAACTTTAACAAAGAAGAATCATGCTTCTCATAAACTATATCAATCAAAACCACTCCTAAATACTCAAAAGTAAAGCTAGGGTATGAGGTTTTACCTTCCTTGGTGAGTGATAAGTTGCTAGGAAGCCTTAAGGAGCCTTGATCTAACCTCCTACAAGCTTGATCTTTCAAAGAAATCAAGAACACAAAAATTAATTTCAAGAAAGTACTATTCACCATCTTCTTGAATGATTTATAGGAAATGCTAGGAAAGGATTTTGAAGCTAAGATACCTAGGAAGTATGTAACTTAACTAGGAGAAACTAGGATAATTACCTTGTAAATTAGCAAATGGAGGAGCTTGGACTTCCCTTTTGCAAAGAAAGAAGCCGAGACATTCATGAAGAAAAAGAGAGAGAAATGCTTCTTGCTTGAATTTGAATAATTTGTGGTGGTTTTGTTAGCTTGATTAATTAAAATTTACCATGGTAAATAATGTTTGGATAATAATCAACCAACCAAACAAATATACTTGTCGTGCTTATGTCATCTTTCTT
This sequence comes from Apium graveolens, assembly GCF_009905375.1. Taxonomy (NCBI): domain Eukaryota; kingdom Viridiplantae; phylum Streptophyta; class Magnoliopsida; order Apiales; family Apiaceae; genus Apium; species Apium graveolens. Next base: position 152,848,372 of record NC_133650.1, read on the forward strand.
ATGTCATCCATTTGCCACATGTATTTGTCTTTTGGTTTGATGATGTCATAATACCTTGGATTCATGTACAAGCTTGTCTCTTGGTCGCGTATCTGTTTTACGGTTCGTTTAACTTTCGTTCTTGTTAATCGGTTGAGGGATCATATCCGGGATCTTATTACTTAGGCTTCCATGAACCTTTATTAATATCTTATATTCCTTTAATGATCCTCTGCTATAATCCTTAAATACAATCCTTTTAATTATGTTATCTTATACTTAATCCTTTCGGTATCTGATGGATTTTCGGGAAAATCAAAGTGTTCAAATTTGGATTATGACGATCTTTACATACACTCATTTACTTTATGAAATATTAATACGATCTTAGAATTTCCATAACAGTACTCCTATATAGTATGGTCTGATAATTTTCTTAATCAACATAGTCAGCAAATGTTACTATTCATCAGTGTTTCAAAAATTTCCAAAAATTGGGGTTATTACAGGGCAGTTCTTCGGCAAAGAAACAACAACATATTTTTATGTAGTCTACTATGCTATTAAGACTC